>NC_057804.1:578042637-578088797 GCF_018294505.1 Triticum aestivum
GCTTTTTCTTCGGCGATCCCCACGCCACCGCCCAATCACCGTGCCCCCCCACCACCGCCGGCGACTGCCAACCAGAGGTCTCATGACTTCGAATCCCCACCGACCACTAATTTATTACCATTTTTGTCCTTCATATACGCGCTGACGGGTGGGCTCTATGGTAATGTGCGCTGCTGAATGTGGACCATTTGACTGGTCAATTGATCGTGTCATCAACAAATTACGGAGCTGTATGGTGAGCCAGTGACCGTATGATCACCCTAAAATGTATTTTATTAACACAGTACACACTCAAACTACCATTTAATTCTTTCATATACGCGCTGACAGGTGGGCCCCATGGTTACGCGCCCCGATGGTGCAACACTAGTTGCGCCATGTGGAACGTTTGACTGGTCAATTGATTGTGTCATCAAAAAAATATGGAGTTGTACGGGTGAGCCAGTGACCGTATAATCATGACATGTATTTTTTGACACGGTACAGACGCAAGCGCTCATATATACGCGCAAGCACTCGCCGCTATAAGAGCATACACGTAGACCCTACCCCTATGAGCACCTTCGAGAGAGTGAGCCAGCATATGATCTTGAGATTTTACGAAGTCACCATAGGTGTCACGTAGTCGAGTGGAACGTCTCCTCCCACTGAATGCATATCACCAGAAAAATACTGAAATTGACCCAGGATAAATGCGAGCACCATGACTTTAACCCTGGTGGGCTCGAGAAACCACTGTCCTCCTAACCATCCAACCACAGGTTGGTTAGCACCACAAAATGTATGTGTTGACCGTGATGAGCTTATTCTGAAGTCCAGTGACCATATTGTGCTTTCGCTTCAAATACAATGACCGTAAGTGTTGTCAACAAAATACGGAGCACGCATCAAATACAATGTATGTCAGTGTCATCAACAAAATACGGAGACGTATCGTGAGCTAGATACCGTATGATCACCACGAGAATATATACGGTGCCCGTAATGATCATATTCTGAAGTTTACCGACCGTATAGTCCTTTTGCTTGAAATACAGTGACCATCACACGTGAATGTGTCATGGGCATGCATACTTTTAGAGGGTCGAGAGATAGTTTGTGTGCGTACGTGAAAGTGGTGTAGAAAGAGGAGGTGTCTGGTGGAGACAAGGAGAGATATGCCCTTCGTTTCTCTTTCCCGTGACTAATATTTTAGGGGAAAATATAAACATTCACAATGCAGAACAAATATTTTTGGATGCACCATGCAATTAACTTTCATGTATTAGTGGCCGATTGCGTGTGTGGTGTGGTGGGCACATCATTTCTAGTTGGGGTGGGCACATCATTTCTAGTTGTGGTAGGTCAACATGAGAACTCATGGGTCGGTTCCATCCTGTGCCACATAGGTTGGACCAAGCCGCATTATACGAAGACCCATGTGGAGGACTCGGCGTACAACACGAAGCTACTAGAGTTGTGGAGGACTCTATCACCACTAGTGATAAGCCGACTATATATGATTTGTAACCCTAGGCCCCGAGTATGTTATAGAAGCCTTGGGGCTAGTTCGTCGATAGTATACACACACGCACAATGCCTGGTATTCACGTGTACTTTGTACACACCCTATCACTAATATACAGTACTAGGAGTAGGCTTTTTCCTCAACTGCAAGGGTCCGAACTTGGGTAAAACCTTGCCTCGTATTACCATCCAGCCTAACAGTCAGGGATATCCTACCGAATGATCTGATGGAATCATATCTGCCAACTACTAAGAGAGAGTTGTGTCTGGGGGGATGTGTGCGAGAGAGGCCTAAATATAATGTCTGTGCGGGAGACACGTAGGCACATATATGTGCGTATAGAGGGCTAGTAGAGACTGTGCATGTGTATATATGCATGTGAGAGAAATAGTGTTTTCCAACTAAGATTAGTGAAAAGAGTGGTACATAGTAGTCAGAGAGAGAGAGAGAGAGAGAGAGAGAGAGACAGAGAGTGTGTGTGTGTGAGACACCCCGACACCCCGGGAGAGATTGTGAGCATGTGTGAAAGAGAAATGCTGATGTATATAAAGTATGTGCACTTATGTGTTAGATAGAGAGATATATAGCACGTTTGTGAGAACGGGCCGAGGCATAGTGCATCTACGTGTAAAAGGAGTTTCTACGCATTAAATTAAAATATAAATGGCATTATTATTTTTGGATGAGATCATGAATTTTGCAATTTGCGTATGAACGAAAATTGGTCTATCAAACACCCATACTCTATTGAATTCTAACATGTGCATGTGTTTATTTCATATTATCGATCCATAGAGTGAGAGCGGTTTGAAATACAGGCAATAATGCATTGCTTTTGCAATTCGTATATAAACATTAATTAGTACACTCCATGTTTTTAGTGTGAAGCACTTTATACATTTGTCACTTACATGGATACATTCCAAATTGCTAGCTACGAAATAGAATACATGTTGAATTCAACATAAAGGGGGTTTCGAAGATTCGAATTCATAGGAAGTGCATTCATCTATTTGAACCCGAGATAATGGCATTTGTAAATCAGATTTAAAAGGGGGCATCAATCTTTGTTGTGCGTTTGAACATGCTATATATTCATACACATGTCTAACTATTTTTTTTGCAACCAAGGAGATTATATCTGGAACAATGCATGAACTGAGGTAAGTTGCATATTTTTTAATATATATACTCGTGTACAATGTATATTCAAATGTACCCCATCCATTCGAAAATAATCATAGTTTTAGGACTTTCAAGAGTAAAGATTTGTGAAGTTTGACAAATCCTGAAAGTTCAATTCAAGAGAACCGAAAACGTTAATGCTTCTGCTCCCAAATATTGAACGGAGAGCCAAATAAGCCTCTGGTCATCCGAAACCGCGCGAGACTAATGTTTGGTGGTAGGAAATTACTATCCTGACTCTGGCACATGTAGCCTATCGGTCCGATGCCCAAAGTTCGAAACCGGGGTAGGTTTGTAACTTCACCAACATGCCAGTCTCAACCGCCTCCTAGAAGCATTCATACACCATGGGCGCGTAAACACCCATGCGCTCGTCCAAAATCTATCCCGCCCACCATTTAGGACAACTGAGATTACTGTCCTACCCCCAACCCGCAATATGTCCGGAATTTTAGATGGGGGCAAAGTTTGTAACTTACCCCAAATTTCAAACAAGCGCGTCCCAAACCAAAACATTGTTCACCCTTAGTTCCCCCCTCCCTCTGTTTCCCCATTCATACTCCGTGGGCGTCAAAACGCCCTCTCCACCAGCCGCGAAACCCCAGCCTCCTCCGTCCTCCACCCCATCACGCCCAATCCACCGCTGTCCTCCTCCATCATGCTAGAGCCGGTACCCCGACGTCGTCGTCCAACGCAACTGCAACCGCAACACCCTCAAGGACTTAGCAGCTGAAGCCAAGGCAGAGCTGCCTCCATGACGCCCACGTCAACGTGTGCCATACCAGAACCACTTCGACCATGTCGTCCTGCGCCTCACAGCTGCCGCTCCACTATCGCAATCGTCCACAACACCGGAGTTGTTCCCACTACGCCGTCGTTCGCCGCCTCAGATCTGGTTCCCCGCCGCCGACAGACAGCCACCGCACCACACTCAACAACTTGCCCATGAGTTCGTCCAAGGCTCCACCGTCCTCCACAACTTCTCGTTTCCAGCGAACCACAAGAAGATCGTTGGAAAAACGGAAGGAGGACACAGCACTGCCAGCAGAAAGAGGTACTCATCTTCCCTTATTCGTGCAAATCTTACGTCTGTGCTCACTCCGTATTCATCCCACGAAAGAAACTAGTTGAGTGCTTTGTACTGCATCTTCTTCGTGATACTAAATGCACAAGGTTTCCTCCCATTTACTATTTCACCTTTGCTAGAGGTCAGTAGCCCACCTGGATTTCAATTCAGGGTCAGTCGAATCGCAATTAAAAGAAGCAGCACCCGCTTAGGTGCGCGGAGCACCTAGTCTGACTGTTCATCGAGGAAGCGGCGCATCGGTGTCTATCATAGGGTTGTGGGGCGCAGGAGCTGCCTGTGCCCGATCTGGAGGTCGGCGGGGCTTGAAGGGATGGCTGGAGTGGTGCCAAGCACCGCGGTGCGGTGAGGTCAAGGGGAGGGCGGAGGCAGGGGATGGGCCGATGGTCGCTGGCATTTCGAGGAAGATCGCAGCACTAACTGGCTGGAGGTGATGAAGGCGATCTGCCCGTTCTTTGTACATCAGTCGATGCAGAAAAAATGGACTGACCTATTTGTTTTCAGACGACTATTATGTTCATAGGACCACACCTTGTGGTGTACTGGAGGAGCATCTGCATTTCCCAGCCGTCCCTGTGCTCATATTTCAAAATCCTAGAATCTAGTAATTTCGTGTGCCATTCATGTTATAGAGCTATCATATGTCTCCCGTCATTTATTTCTCACCGACCTGCTATCTGCTACCTTTACATTGTACTACTTGTGCACACACTTCACCCATACTCACACTATTGTTTTTTATGCATGGGTATTTCAGACTCTGACACAGTGTTGATGAATACAAAAAAGAAAAGACAGAAGTCGCTCCAGTGTAATTTGGAAATAAGCACTAAGCGTCTCAACGCTCTAAAGGGTGCAGTGCCAGCAGATGGAGACAGTAAATGTAGCTCTGCAGTTGATGATCTCAATTGCCACACACAACCATCCGAGGTGCTTGCTTTAATTTCGTGTTGTCAAATGTGGTTGCATGTTGCATATGGCGTCTAGCTTGTATTGCTTCCAATTTGGTTAAATTGCATCAGCTTACTTTACACATTATACCTTTGATAATGAAATGCCTTCATGTTTTTGATACATACTACATATGTCTATTAATCATGTTCGTACATCAAACTAATGCTCTTTTGTATCCCTCAACAATCACTTATGATGAGACAGTCACTCGAGTGGGTTACTGTGAGACACGCTACTCGTTTAAAGATTGCAGTGTCATCCTCCCCACATGAGAGCGTCAGGACCCCGACTCGATGCCACATCGATCTAGCATGTAACACCTCATATCGCTTTGCGGCCTCACGCACGGTATCCCCACGGGTGTCGCCTTACCTTTGCCCAGACCGTTTGCGCATTTTGGCACACGTATATGATGGTGTCGCTAGCATCCATATGATAAAGAGCCCGGGCTGACATGGCTAGTCGTAAACCCAAAGTGGCACTAACTTACAGGGACAGGCATTCATGACCCAGCATCGAACGTGTCGGTCATCAGCGAGTGAATCCAGGCTGTAGCACTGGGCTAACAGGACTCCGGTGAACCGGGCTGTAGCGGGCTAGCAGGACTCCGGTATTCATCGCGTGACATTTCCCCGAAGGGACAGACACAGGATCGAGGAAGGACACATGCCGGCCTGCCTAAGTGTTCCAGAGCAGTAGCAAGCTACCAGGGCTCAGTGGAAGCACTAGGAGACATTTCCCGATAAGAGAGGCTACTAAGAATAAACAACTAGGTAGTCAGATCCCACACATAACAATACACATTACACGTACGCATAACATGCAAGTATGTGATGTACAACATGGCATCACAGCATAACTCATCAATCATATAGATAAAGGCTCAGAAGAGCCATCATAGCATTTATTGCAAACAGGGGTCACAAAACCCATCATACAGAGCATACAAGCAACAAGCGGAAGCATTACATGTCTGGGTACAGACATCTACAAATGAAAAAGGCTGAAGAGCCTGACTATCTACAACATCCGATGAAGATCATAGCTGAGGTACTAGCTACTAGTCGAAGTCCATGAGAACACTAGTAAGACCGAAGTCTCCGCTTCAAAAACATAAATAAAGCAACATGAGTACAAAGGTACTCAGCAAGACTTACATCAGATCCTATCATACATGCATTTGTATCAAGAGGGTAATGTGGGGTTTAGTTGCAGCAAGCCAGCTTTGACTCTGTGGCTATCCTGTTCTACGACTACCAGAAACTCTTGAGGTGAAACAACGTACACAAGTCCACTAATCACCACACAATACACTACTATGGATTCATCCCCGTCTCCCTACGAGAAGGCCATCCATAGCACTCACACTTGTCTTGAGCATTTTAGGGTATCCACTTCAAGTTGTCTATGTACCATGTAAGCATCCAAGAAGTCCATAACCGCGGACCCGGCTATTCGAATAGATCATGTTAACCCTGCAGGGGTGTACTTCTTCACACACGCTCTCGCCACTTACCGCCATGTACACGTCATGTATCTTGGCAACCTTCAAGCGGAAGCCTGGCGAGGGTGTCGGCCACGACCTGACTAACCACACAAGACTCTAATCCAGGTTTATCGCCTATTCGGGTTCCATCCGCAAGGAGATCCGGCCGGGGTTTCACTCACGGCCCCAAACGATGTGTGCAGGGTTCCCAAGCCCACCTCGCCGGATGGATCTACGCTTGGTACACCGTGCCACTGGTGCCTAGTCTGTCCCAAGCCCACCTGGCCGGGTGCCACTTGGTAGACTACTAACACTACCTACAAACACCAGAAACTAGTTGCGACTCCTGGACAGAGACCAAGTTGGTTAATAAGTCGAGAGGGGTCGAGTTACCGGAACCCAATGTGTGGTAGTATCGAGTCATTGGACAACATACATAGAACTCAGTGCTTAAGAACGGTTCCAGTGAGACAACCCACCATGTACTCCTACATGGCCTCTCACCGCTACATTTGCCAAATCGTGTTCACACACACTTCATTCTCAGCATCAGAACATATCGTAACATTCCAATTCATTCCCAATGAACCAGACCTGACACAACTCTAAGCAATAGCAGGCATAGCATGGTAGGAACACATCAGTGGCTTCAATCAACTCCTACACATGCTAGTGGGTTTCAACTATTTACTGTGGCAATGACAGGTCATGCAGAGGAATGGGTTCAACTACCGCAGCACAAAGTAGCAGATGAACCATTGTTGTCCTAATGCAATAACTGAGAGCGGGAGCGAGAGAGTAGGGTTTTATCGAAATGAACAAGGGGGTTTGCTTGCCTGGTAAATCAACAAGGGAGGCACTGCTTCACAGACAGGTACTCTGGAACGTCTCCGGAGCAGGACCTATCGAGAAGGAACGGTGCCGACAATCAATACACAATCATATGCAACAATATGATGCATGAACATGGCATAATGAGTGTGTCGGGCTAATGCAACTAAAACCAGAAGGGTTTGAACAAATTTGAATCAAAGATTCAAATTTCAAACTCAAACATGGCCTTTTAAGGTGCTTTTCCTTGTTCTGCTTAAAACATCAATTTAACTTGTTTGATCATGCATGAAAATAGTACAGATGGATAGATTAGATTTTTCTGATCATTTTTCATATATAATTTGTCCAATTTGGAGTTACAGAATAAAAGTTATGAATTTTTGAAGTTTAAATAATATTCTGGAATTTCCTGATTTAAATTAAATCCAGAATATAAATATTGCGCCAGCATGACGTTAGCATGACGTCAGTGGTCAACTGCGGCTGGCTGGGGTCAAACCTGACGTGTGGGGTCCTCACGTCAGTGACAGGGGGGTTTAACAGGGTTAAATTAATCCTAATTAGGGATTAGTGGCGCTGGGGCCCACTGGTCAGTGTCAGGGGGGTTAACTAACAGTGGTTAGCGCTAATCCTAATTAGCTACAGGGCTGGGCCCACCTGTCAGGGACTCAGGGGGGGTGTCCTGCCGTGGTCAAGGTGGTCAAACCCACCGGCGACATGACGCCGGCGAGGCCCGAGACGGCGGCGCGGTGCGGAAACGCGCTACAGGGCACGGGCGAGGCCGTGCTTGGGCTCGTTGGAGAGCCCTTGCTCCCGCGCGTCGAACGGTGGTGGTGGCCGAGCCTGGGGTGGCCGGTACCGACGACGGCGACGACCGTGGTGGCTGCCGGAGCTCGGTTGAGCTCGGGATCGAGGCTACAACGGCTGTGGAGATGCGGGGTTGGCACCTACGGCTTCTACATGGTGCGGTGAAGACGTGGGTGTGCTCGGTTGGGCGCTACGGTGACTGTGGCCACGACGGCGACATCGCCGGCGGCGTGGAGCTCTCGGCCAAGACGGGGCTAAGGCCTAGAGATCGAATGAGACCAGGGGAGAAGGGAAAAACGACCCGGGGGCTCACCGCGGAGTCTGCAGGGATGGTTAGCGGGCTCGGGGACGCGCTGGAGACGGCGAATTCGACGGCGATGATGGTCGGAGCCCGAGGAGGGGAACGGCGACGTGGCGGCGATGCAGGGCTTCCGGGGGGGCTTGGCTTGGTGGGGAGGAAGAGGGAGTCGAGGCGGAGCTCCTGAGCTAGTCGAGGGAGCGAGGGAGGCCCGGTGGCCGTGGTTATGGCGAGCGGCGGCGATGGTGGTGTTCGGCCGTGAGAGAGAGAGCGAGGGAGAGGAGGGAGGAACCGCGGGAGAGTGAGAGAGAGCAGGGGGGAGGCGTGGCGTCGTCCAGGGGCATCGAGGCGAGGAGGGGAGGGCAGGCAGGCAGGCGAGCAGGTGGCGTGGCGCGGTGGCGCGCGCGCGCGCCGGCCACACTCCCCTCCCTCTGTCGAGGACGAAGACGACAGAGGAGGAGGTGGGCTGGGCCGCCTGCTGGCTGGGCCGGCCAGCTGGCTGGGCTGCACAGGGAGGAGCCCAGGTAAGCTTCTCCCTTTTAATTATTTTCTGTTTTCTAATTTCTGACATTTGTTTTGATTTAAATAAAATATTAAATCATTTTATATCCTTATGCCAATTTTTGCAGGAGCTAGATATATTATTCCAGAGCTCCTTTATAATTTGGCATAATATTTGGACATATATTAATATATATAAATAATATATTTCCAATGCAAATATTTATGCATTAATTCCAAATGCCCAAAATAAATACCTATGAGCTCTTAAAAATATTGGTTTGATTTTTATCTCTGTCCAATATTTTCAGAGAGCAACATGAGCATTTTCTTGGACCCTTTTGGAGAAATTTTTATTTGGGTCATTTTCAAAAATGATTCTGAGGGTTCCACCAATCCTCATTTCAAATTTAAAAGAAATTTAAATATGATGCACAAATAGCTAGCTAGTCTAAGTCATACCAGACTAGGGATGTGACAACTCGCCCCCACTTGAAAAAATCTCGTCCCGAGATTCAGGGGTCGACGGAAAGAAAGCGGGGTACTCCAGTCGAAGACGATCTTCTCGCTCCCAAGTAGCTTCTCTCTCGGAATGATGAGACCACTGAACTTTGAGAAACTTGATGTCCTGACATCGGGTAACACGCTCTGCTTGATCAAGAATGCGAACCGGGTACTCTCGGTATGTGAGGTTATCTTGGAGATCAAGCGTTTCGTGGTCCACTCCACGGATAGGATCCGAGAAGCAACGCCTGAGTTGAGAGACGTGGAAGACATCATGAACTCGAGAAAGATGTGGGGGTAGTTCCAACTGGTAGGCAACCTCTCCTCGTTTAGCGAGAATACGAAAAGGACCAATGTAACGAGGAGCCAATTTGCCCTTGATACCGAAACGATGGGTACCCTTCAACGGAGTAACCCGAAGGTAAGCTTGGTCGCCAATCTCATAAGTCATATCCTTATGATGACGATCGTACTGGCTTTTCTGACGAGACTGGGCTGTTTTCAGATTCTCACGAATGATGCGAACTTGCTCTTCTGCCTCCTGGATCATGTCCGGTCCAAAGAATTGTCTTTCACCGGTTTCTGACCAGTTCAAAGGTGTTCGACATCTTCGTCCATAGAGAACCTCAAAAGGAGCTTTCTTGAGGCTGGATTGGTAGCTATTGTTATAGGCAAACTCGGCGAAAGGAAGACATTTTTCCCAATCCATACTGAATGAGATAACGCAAGCTCTGAGCATGTCTTCGAGAATTTGATTGACCCGTTCCACCTGACCACTTGATTGAGGGTGGAAAGCGGTACTGAAAGAAAGATGGGTTCCCATGGCAGTTTGGAAGCTCTCCCAAAAATGAGAAGTGAAGAGACTGCCACGGTCTGAATTGATTTCTAGTGGAACACCATGAAGTGACACTATTCGAGAAATGTATAAGTCAGCAAGCTGACTAGCAGTGATACTCTCTCGAACAGGAAGGAAGTGAGCCACTTTGGAGAGACGATCAATGACTACGAAGATAGCATTATTCCCTCTCTTGGTCCTGGGAAAGCCGGTGATGAAGTCCATACCAACTTTATCCCATTTCCATTCAGGAATAGCTAAAGGCTGAAGGGTGCCAGCAGGTCTTTGATGCTCTGCCTTAACACGACGACATACGTCACATTTAGCAATGAACTCAGCGATTTCTCTCTTCATCCTAGTCCACCAGAACCTCTGGCGTAGGTCCTGATACATCTTAGTACTACCGGGATGAATCGTGAGAGGAGATTCATGCGCCTCCTTAAGAATCAACTGCCAAAGATGTTGCTTCTTGGGAACCACCAAGCGATTCTCAAAGAAAACAACACCACGATCATCCATAGAGAAACATCCACCAACTCCCTTCTTAATGTTTCTCTTGATCCGGGTAATCCCCGTATCATGTTTCTGGGCTTCGATGATAAGATCCACAAGGGTAGGTTTCGCCACCAAGGTAGAAAGAAATCCGCGAGGAGCTATGTGAAGATTAAGCTTACAGAATTCCTCATGGAGAAGTGGTTGGCCTTGCTGCAACATGAGATTGTTGCAATAGGATTTACGACTTAGAGCATCAGCCATGACATTGGCTTTGCCTGGAGTGTAGGTAATCCCTAAATCATAATCTGTGATCAACTCCAACCAACGTCTTTGCCTAAGGTTTAGGTCTGGTTGGGTGAAGATATACTTGAGACTCTGGTGATCGGTGTAGATCTCGCAACGTTTACCAAGGAGGTAATGTCGCCAGGTCTTGAGTGCATAGACTACGGCTGCAAGCTCTAGATCATGTGTAGGATAATTCTCCTCATGTGGATGCAACTGTCGAGATGCATAGGCAATCACATGACGATCCTGCACAAGAATGCAACCTAGTCCCTGTCGTGAGGCATCGCAGTAGATAATAAAGTCTTTAGCGAAATCCGGTGGCACAAGTATGGGAGCAGAAGTCAGGCGCCTTTTCAGTTCCTGAAAACTGTGTTCACACTATGGGGACAACTCAAACTTTTTATCTTTCTTGAGAAGTTCCGTGAGGGGTTTGGCTACTTTGGAGAAGTTTTCAACAAAGCGGCGACAATAGCTGGCTAGACCAAGGAAACTCCTAACTTGTTTAACGGTCTCAGGTGGAGTCCAATCGAGAACAGCCTGAACTCTCTCGGGATTGATAGCAATGCCCTTACCAGAAATTACGTGGCCTAGGTAGGTCACTTCTGGCAACCAAAATTCACACTTGGAGAACTTGGCATAAAGGCGGTGCTCTCTGAGTTTTTCTAACACAAGTCTAAGATGTTCGGCATGCTCTTCCTCGTTCTTCGAGTAAATAAGAATATCATCGAGGTAAACCACGACGAACTTATCTAAGTACTCCATGAAGATCGAGTTCATCAAGCGGGAGAATGTGGCTGGGGCGTTGGTTAGGCCAAAGGACATGACGGTGTACTCATACTGACCATAACGAGTGACAAAAGCTGTCTTGGGAATGTCCCCGTTTCTGATCTTGATTTGGTGGTAGCCTAATCTTAAATCCATCTTGGAGAAGACTGAGGATCCAGCGAGCTGATCATACAGGTCGTTGATCCTGGGGAGCGGATACTTGTTCTTTATCGTAACCAAATTAACGGGGCGATAATCTACAACCATCCGATCCGTACCATCCTTCTTCTTGACGAAGAGGACGGGGCAAGCCCAAGGAGAAGAGCTAGGACGGATGAAACCCTTTTGCAAGGACTCATCAAGTTGTTTCTTAAGCTCGGCTAGTTCTAAGGGTGCCATCTTGTAGGGCCTCCGGGAGATTGGAGCTGTTCCTGGGATAAGATCTATGACGAACTCTACATCTCTGTCAGGTGGAACACCTGGCAGTTCCTCTGGAAAGACATCTGGAAAGTCACGTACTACCGGGATATCTTCAAGGTCTGGAAGAGGGCTGGCATTAAGAGAATAGAGCTGACGCTTTGCAACTCTAGTGGAGACGGTGACTATCTTGCCAGATGGGTGTGTGAGCTGAACAGACCTGGTGAAACAGTCAATCTTGGCATGATGAGCTGTCATCCAGTCCATACCCAAGATGATGTTAATATCCGAAGACTTGAGAGATATCAAGGAAGCAAGGAATACAAGTCTGTCCACAAGGATTTCATTGCCATAACTTATCCTAGAAGTTTGCCATTTGGATCCAGGAGTTTGAATAAGTAGTGGGGAGGGCATACCACAAAATGACATGTCGTGCAAGCGGGCATAGCTTTCAGAAATGAAGGAATGAGATGCTCCAGTATCGAACAAAACCGATGCCGGATGACAGTTGACAAAGAGTGTACCAAGAACGACATCTGGATCATCATGAGCGGCTTTAGCTGAGACGTGATGCACACGTCCATGTTCAGTGGGAGCTGACTTGGCACTGATCATCTTGCGTGATGGCTTACCATGGCCAATAGACTTCTCGGGCTGGGGTGGAGCAACTCTGGACTGAGTGCAAATACGGGCAATGTGGCCTGGCTCTCCGCACTTGTAACAAATCTTGGAGGTAGGATGTGGACCTGTATTAGAAGGCGGTCCACCAATAGGCCTGGGTGGAGCATACTGCTGAGCTTGATGAGGTGCCACATAAGATGGCCTCGGTACATATTTGGGTGGAAGAGCAGAGTTTGGAACCCAAATCCGGCGCTTCTGAGATCTAGAACCGGAGGAAGATCCCAAAGCACGAGTGTGCTTACGAGACTCCTCGTAAGTGAGTTGAGCTGTCTCTGCATTAATGGCCTTGTTCACAAGGGCTTGGAATGTATCACAATGATGCAGGTGGAGATCACGACGCAACTTGGGGTTGAGACCCTTCCGGAACCTAGCCTGCTTCTTGGCGTCCGTGGACACCTCTTCTGTGGCATAACGGGCGAGGTTCTCAAACTCTCTACTATAGGCATCAACAGCCATCTTACTCTGGGTGAAACTACAGAACTCTTCTCTCTTGCGATCAAGGAGGGCTTCAGGAATGTGATGCTCGCGAAAAGCCTCAGTGAAATCCTTCCAGGTAGGAATCTGGCCAGCTGGAAGCATAGCCTCATAGTTGTGCCACCAAAGACTAGCAGGACCTTCCAGGTGGTATGTGGCATAGGTGACCTTGTCATCTTCAGCTACGTTCGCAGAACGCAGCTTATGAGTGATGCTACGGAGCCAGTCATCTGCATCGAGTGGCTCAATGGAATGATGAAAGGTAGGTGGGTGCAAGCGAATGAAATCATGAATGGTAGCAGACTTATTGGACCGAAGTGCGGTGTTCTCCTCGATACGTGCCAACAAACGGTTAGACTCACGCTTGTTCCTCTCCATCTCTAGCATGAACTCTGTCAACGAAGGCTGATCGGGAGGATCCTCATCCCTACCATCTCCGTGGTTCTGGCTACGAGCAACGGAACTTCGCTTAGCTGATGACATCCTGAGAAACGAACCAAGGACGGAATCAGCATCAACTATGGACTGTAGGATGTAGGACAAGGAATTAGTATCTCTCGAACTCCTAGGGAAATTTCGGCAGCATAACGGCAGTAAAATGCTCAGAATGAGACATCCTACTAAAATGGGGTGGTAACATACTCATCAACATTACTCAAGGTTCTGAGATCATACTAAACAGACTACACCGGAAATACTCAAAACTAGGGTATGACTCTGATCAACCAATACTATGGGACTACGGAGTAGTAACACGTGATCCTGATAGACGGAAGAGAAAGCCTAGTTCCTTAACCCCGTAGGAAAAATAGGACGACTCAGATCAGAAGGCCATGAGGTAAAGGAGTAAAAAGAGCCTTACGTTCCAACCCACAATCAATTCCCTTACATAACTAAAGAATTTCTAGACTCAACTTCGACCGATATGGCTTGGTAATCCTACAGGCAGTCAGGCTCTGATACCAACGCTGTGAGGACCCCAACTCGATGCCACATCGATCTAGCATGTAACACCTCATATCGCTTTGCGGCCTCACGCACGGTATCCCCACGGGTGTCGCCTTACCTTTGCCCGGGACCGTTTGCGCATTTTGGCACACGTATATGATGGTGTCGCTAGCATCCATATGATAAAGAGCCCGGGCTGACATGGCTAGTCGTAAACCCAAAGTGGCACTAACTTACAGGGACAGGCATTCATGACCCAGCATCGAACGTGTCCGTCATCAGCGAGTGAATCCAGGCTGTAGCACTGGGCTAACAGGACTCCGGTGAACCGGGCTGTAGCGGGCTAGCAGGACTCCGGTATTCATCGCGTGACATTTCCCCGAAGGGACAGACACAGGATCGAGGAAGGACACATGCCGTCCTGCCTAAGTGTTCCGGAGCAGTAGCAAGCTACCAGGGCTCAGTGGAAGCACTAGGAGACATTTCCCGGTAAGAGAGGCTACTAAGAATAAACAACTAGGTAGTCAGATCCCACACATAACAATACACATTACACGTACGCATAACATGCAAGTATGTGCTGTACAACATGGCATCACAGCATAACTCATCAATCATATAGATAAAGGCTCAGAAGAGCCATCATAGCATTTATTGCAAACAGGGGTCACAAAACCCATCATACAGAGCATACAAGCAACAAGCGGAAGCATTACATGTCTGGGTACAGACATCTACAAATGAAAAAGGCTGAAGAGCCTGACTATCTACAACATCCGATCAAGATCGTAGCTGAGGTACTAGCTACTAGTCGAAGTCCATGAGAACACTAGTAAGACCGAAGTCTCCGCTGCAAAAACATAAATAAAGCAACATGAGTACAAAGGTACTCAGCAAGACTTACATCAGATCCTATCATACATGCATTTGTATCAAGAGGGTAATGTGGGGTTTAGTTGCAGCAAGCCAGCTTTGACTCTGTGGCTATCCTGTTCTATGACTACCAGAAACTCTTGAGGTGAAACAACGTACACGAGTCCACTAATCACCACACAATACACTACTATGGATTCATCCCCGTCTCCCTACGAGAAGGCCATCCATAGCACTCACACTTGTCTTGAGCATTTTAGGGTATCCACTTCAAGTTGTCTATGTACCATGTAAGCATCCAAGAAGTCCATAACCGCGGACCTGGCTATTCGAATAGATCATGTTAACCCTGCAGGGGTGTACTTCTTCACACACGCTCTCGCCACTTACCACCATGTACACGTCATGTATCTCGGCAACCTTCAAGCGGAAGCCTGGCGAGGGTGTCGGCCACGACCTGACTAACCACACAAGACTCTAATCCAGGTTTATCGCCTATTCGGGTTCCATCCGCAAGGAGATCCGGCCGGGGTTTCACTCACGGCCCCAAACGATGTGTGCAGGGTTCCCAAGCCCACCTCGCCGGATGGATCTACGCTTGGTACACCGTGCCACTGGTGCCTAGTCTGTCCCAAGCCCACCTGGCCGGGTGCCAATTGGTAGACTACTAACACTACCTACAAACACCAGAAACTAGTTGCGACTCCTGGACAGAGACCAAGTTGGTTAATAAGTCGAGAGGGGTTGAGTTACCGGAACCCAATGTGTGGTAGTATCGAGTCATTGGACAACATACATAGAACTCAGTGCTTAAGGACGGTTCCAGTGAGACAACCCACCATGTACTCCTACATGGCCTCTCACCGCTACCTTTGCCAAATCGTGTTCACACACACTTCATTCTCAGCATCAGAACATATCGTAACATTCCAATTCATTCCCAATGAACCAGACCTGACACAACTCTAAGCAATAGCAGGCATAGCATGGTAGGAACACATCAGTGGCTTCAATCAACTCCTACACATGCTAGTGGGTTTCAACTATTTACTGTGGCAATGACAGGTCATGCAGAGGAATGGGTTCAACTACCGCAGCACAAAGTAGCAGATGAACCGTTGTTGTCCTAATGCAATAACTGAGAGCGGGAGCGAGAGAGTAGGGTTTTATCGAAATGAACAAGGGGGTTTGCTTGCCTGGTAAATCAACAAGGGAGGCACTGCTTCACAGACAGGTACTCTGGAATGTCTCCGGAGCAGGACCTATCGAGAAGGAACGGTGCCGACAATCAATACACAATCATATGCAACAATATGATGCATGAACATGGCATAATGAGTGTGTCGGGCTAATGCAACTAAAACCAGAAGGGTTTGAACAAATTTGAATCAAAGATTCAAATTTCAAACTCAAACATGGCCTTTTAAGGTGCTTTTCCTTGTTCTGCTTAAAACATCAATTTAACTTGTTTGATCATGCATGAAAATAGTACAGATGGATAGATTAGATTTTTCTGATCATTTTTCATATATAATTTGTCCAATTTGGAGTTACAGAATAAAAGTTATGAATTTTTGAAGTTTAAATAATATTCTGGAATTTCCTGATTTAAATTAAATCCAGAATATAAATATTGCGCCAGCATGACGTCAGCATGACGTCAGTGGTCAACTGCGGCTGGCTGGGGTCAAACCTGACGTGTGGGGTCCACACGTCAGTGACAGGGGGGTTTAACAGGGTTAAATTAATCCTAATTAGGGATTAGTGGCGCTGGGGCCCACTGGTCAGTGTCAGGGGGGTTAACTAACAGTGGTTAGCGCTAATCCTAATTAGCTACAGGGCTGGGCCCACCTGTCAGGGACTCAGGGGGGGTGTCCTGCCGTGGTCAAGGTGGTCAAACCCACCGGCGACATGACGCCGGCGAGGCCCGAGACGCCGGCGCGGTGCGGAAACGCGCTACAGGGCACGGGCGAGGCCGTGCTTGGGCTCGTTGGAGAGCCCTTGCTCCCGCGCGTCGAACGATGGTGGTGGCCGAGCCTGGGGTGGCCGGTACCGACGACGGCGACGACCGTGGCGGCTGCCGGAGCTCGGTTGAGCTCGGGATCGAGGCTACAACGGCTGTGGAGATGCGGGGTTGGCACCTACGGCTTCTACGCGGTGCGGTGAAGACGTGGGTGTGCTCGGTTGGGCGCTACGGTGACTGTGGCCACGACGGCGACATCGCCGGCGGCGTGGAGCTCTCGGCCAAGACGGGGCTAAGGCCTAGAGATCGAATGAGACCAGGGGAGAAGGGAAAAACGACCCGGGGGCTCACCGCGGAGTCTGCAGGGATGGTTAGCGGGCTCGGGGACGCGCTGGAGACGGCGAATTCGACGGCGATGATGGTCGGAGCCCGAGGAGGGGAACGGCGACGTGGCGGCGATGCAGGGCTTCCGGGGGGGCTTGGCTTGGTGGGGAGGAAGAGGGAGTCGAGGCGGAGCTCCTGAGCTAGTCGAGGGAGCGAGGGAGGCCCGGTGGCCGTGGTTATGGCGAGCGGCGGCGATGGTGGTGTTCGGCCGTGAGAGAGAGAGCGAGGGAGAGGAGGGAGGAACCGCGGGAGAGTGAGAGAGAGCAGGGGGGAGGCGTGGCGTCGTCCAGGGGCATCGAGGCGAGGAGGGGAGGGCAGGCAGGCAGGCGAGCAGGTGGCGTGGCGCGGTGGCGCGCGCGCGCGCCGGCCACACTCCCCTCCCTCTGTCGAGGACGAAGACGACAGAGGAGGAGGTGGGCTGGGCCGCCTGCTGGCTGGGCCGGCCAGCTGGCTGGGCTGCACAGGGAGGAGCCCAGGTAAGCTTCTCCCTTTTAATTATTTTCTGTTTTCTAATTTCTGACATTTGTTTTGATTTAAATAAAATATTAAATCATTTTATATCCTTATGCCAATTTTTGCAGGAGCTAGATATATTATTCCAGAGCTCCTTTATAATTTGGCATAATATTTGGACATATATTAATATATATAAATAATATATTTCCAATGCAAATATTTATGCATTAATTCCAAATGCCCAAAATAAATACCTATGAGCTCTTAAAAATATTGGTTTGATTTTTATCTCTGTCCAATATTTTCAGAGAGCAACATGAGCATTTTCTTGGACCCTTTTGGAGAAATTTTTATTTGGGTCATTTTCAAAAATGATTCTGAGGGTTCCACCAATCCTCATTTCAAATTTAAAAGAAATTTAAATATGATGCACAAATAGCTAGCTAGTCTAAGTCATACCAGACTAGGGATGTGACAACTCTGTCAGGACCCCGACTCGATGCCACATCGATCTAGCATGTAACACCTCATATCGCTTTGCGGCCTCACGCACGGTATCCCCATGGGTGTCGCCTTACCTTTGCCCGGGACCGTTTGCGCATTTTGGCACACGTATATGATGGTGTCGCTAGCATCCATATGATAAAGAGCCCGGGCTGACATGGCTAGTCGTAAACCCAAAGTGGCACTAACTTACAGGGACAGGCATTCATGACCCAGCATCGAACGTGTCGGTCATCAGCGAGTGAATCCAGGCTGTAGCACTGGGCTAACAGGACTCCGGTGAACCGGGCTGTAGCGGGCTAGCAGGACTCCGGTATTCATCGCGTGACATTTCCCCGAAGGGACAGACACAGGATCGAGGAAGGACACATGCCGGCCTGCCTAAGTGTTCCGGAGCAGTAGCAAGCTACCAGGGCTCAGTGGAAGCACTAGGAGACATTTCCCGGTAAGAGAGGCTACTAAGAATAAACAACTAGGTAGTCAGATCCCACACATAACAATACACATTACACGTACGCATAACATGCAAGTATGTGCTGTACAACATGGCATCACAGCATAACTCATCAATCATATAGATAAAGGCTCAGAAGAGCCATCATAGCATTTATTGCAAACAGGGGTCACAAACCCCATCATACAGAGCATACAAGCAACAAGCGGAAGCATTACATGTCTGGGTACAGACATCTACAAATGAAAAAGGCTGAAGAGCCTGACTATCTACAACATCCGATCAAGATCGTAGCTGAGGTACTAGCTACTAGTCGAAGTCCATGAGAACACTAGTAAGACCGAAGTCTTCGCTGCAAAAACATAAATAAAGCAACATGAGTACAAAGGTACTCAGCAAGACTTACATCAGATCCTATCATACATGCATTTGTATCAAGAGGGTAATGTGGGGTTTAGTTGCAGCAAGCCAGCTTTGACTCTGTGGCTATCCTGTTCTACGACTACCAGAAACTCTTGAGGTGAAACAACGTACACGAGTCCACTAATCACCACACAATACACTACTATGGATTCATCCCCGTCTCCCTACGAGAAGGCCATCCATAGCACTCACAGTTGTCTTGAGCATTTTAGGGTATCCACTTCAAGTTGTCTATGTACCATGTAAGCATCCAAGAAGTCCATAACCGCGGACCCGGCTATTCGAATAGATCATGTTAACCCTGCAGGGGTGTACTTCTTCACACACGCTCTCGCCACTTACCGCCATGTACACGTCATGTATCTCGGCAACCTTCAAGCGGAAGCCTGGCGAGGGTGTCGGCCACGACCTGACTAACCACATAAGACTCTAATCCAGGTTTATCGCCTATTCAGGTTCCATCCGCAAGGAGATCCGGCCGGGGTTTCACTCACGGCCCCAAACGATGTGTGCAGGGTTCCCAAGCCCACCTCGCCGGATGGATCTACGCTTGGTACACCGTGCCACTGGTGCCTAGTCTGTCCCAAGCCCACCTGGCCGGGTGCCACTTGGTAGACTACTAACACTACCTACAAACACCAAAAACTAGTTGCGACTCCTGGACAGAGACCAAGTTGGTTAATAAGTCGAGAGGGGTCGAGTTACCGGAACCCAATGTGTGGTAGTATCGAGTCATTGGACAACATACATAGAACTCAGTGCTTAAGGACGGTTCCAGTGAGACAACCCACCATGTACTCCTACATGGCCTCTCACCGCTACCTTTGCCAAATCGTGTTCACACACACTTCATTCTCAGCATCAGAACATATCGTAACACTCCAATTCATTCCCAATGAACCAGACCTGACACAACTCTAAGCAATAGCAGGCATAGCATGGTAGGAACACATCAGTGGCTTCAATCAACTCCTACACATGCTAGTGGGTTTCAACTATTTACTGTGGCAATGACAGGTCATGCAGAGGAATGGGTTCAACTACCGCCGCACAAAGTAGCAGATGAACCGTTGTTGTCCTAATGCAATAACTGAGAGCGGGAGCGAGAGAGTAGGGTTTTATCGAAATGAACAAGGGGGTTTGCTTGCCTGGTAAATCAACAAGGGAGGCACTGCTTCACAGACAGGTACTCTGGAACGTCTCCGGAGCAGGACCTATCGAGAAGGAACGGTGCCGACAATCAATACACAATCATATGCAACAATATGATGCATGAACATGGCATAATGAGTGTGTCGGGCTAATGCAACTAAAACCAGAAGGGTTTGAACAAATTTGAATCAAAGATTCAAATTTCAAACTCAAACATGGCCTTTTAAGGTGCTTTTCCTTGTTCTGCTTAAAACATCAATTTAACTTGTTTGATCATGCATGAAAATAGTACAGATGGATAGATTAGATTTTTCTGATCATTTTTCATATATAATTTGTCCAATTTGGAGTTACAGAATAAAAGTTATGAATTTTTGAAGTTTAAATAATATTCTGGAATTTCCTGATTTAAATTAAATCCAGAATATAAATATTGCGCCAGCATGACGTCAGCATGACGTCAGTGGTCAACTGCGGCTGGCTGGGGTCAAACCTGACGTGTGGGGTCCACACGTCAGTGACAGGGGGGTTTAACAGGGTTAAATTAATCCTAATTAGGGATTAGTGGCGTTGGGGCCCACTGGTCAGTGTGAGGGGGGTTAACTAACAGTGGTTAGCGCTAATCCTAATTAGCTACAGGGCTGGGCCCACCTGTCAGGGACTCAGGGGGGGTGTCCTGCCGTGGTCAAGGTGGTCAAACCCACTGGCGACATGACGCCGGCGAGGCCCGAGACGGCGGCGCGGTGCGGAAACGCGCTACAGGGCACGGGCGAGGCCGTGCTTGGGCTCGTTGGAGAGCCCTTGCTCCCGCGCGTCGAACGGTGGTGGTGGCCGAGCCTGGGGTGGCCGGTACCGACGACGGCGACGACCGTGGCGGCTGCCGGAGCTCGGTTGAGCTCGGGATCGAGGCTACAACGGCTGTGGAGATGCGGGGTTGGCACCTACGGCTTCTACGCGGTGCGGTGAAGACGTGGGTGTGCTCGGTTGGGCGCTACGGTGACTGTGGCCACGACGGCGACATTGCCGGCGGCGTGGAGCTCTCGGCCAAGACGGGGCTAAGGCCTAGAGATCGAACGAGACCAGGGGAGAAGGGAAAAACGACCCGGGGGCTCACCGCGGAGCTGCAGGGATGGTTAGCGGGCTCGGGGACGCGCTGGAGACGGCGAATTCGACGGTGATGATGGTCGGAGCCCGAGGAGGGGAACGGCTACGTGGCGGCGATGCAGGGCTTCCGGGGGGGCTTGGCTTGGTGGGGAGGAAGAGGGAGTCGAGGCGGAGCTCCTGAGCTAGTCGGGGGAGCGAGGGAGGCCCGGTGGCCGTGGTTATGGCGAGCGGTGGCGATGGTGGTGTTCGGCTGTGAGAGAGAGAGCGAGGGAGAGGAGGGAGGAACCGCGGGAGAGTGAGAGAGAGCAGGGGGGAGGCGTGGCGTCGTCCAGGAGCATCGAGGCGAGGAGGGGAGGGCAGGCAGGCAGGCGAGCAGGTGGCGTGGCGCGGTGGCGCGCGCGCGCGCCGGCCACACTCCCCTCCCTCTGTCGAGGACGAAGACGACAGAGGAGGAGGTGGGCTGGGCCGCCTGCTGGCTGGGCCGGCCAGCTGGCTGGGCTGCACAGGGAGGAGCCCAGGTAAGCTTCTCCCTTTTAATTATTTTCTATTTTCTAATTTCTGACATTTGTTTTGATATAAATAAAATATTAAATCATTTTATATCCTTATGCCAATTTTTGCAGGAGCTAGATATATTATTCCAGAGCTCCTTTATAATTTGGCATAATATTTGGACATATATTAATATATATAAATAATATATTTCCAATGCAAATATTTATGCATTAATTCCAAATGCCCAAAATAAATACCTATGAGCTCTTAAAAATATTGGTTTGATTTTTATCTCTGTCCAATATTTTCAGAGAGCAACATGAGCATTTTCTTGGACCCTTTTGGAGAAATTTTTATTTGGGTCATTTTCAAAAATGATTCTGAGGGTTCCACCAATCCTCATTTCAAATTTAAAAGAAATTTAAATATGATGCACAAATAGCTAGCTAGTCTAAGTCATACCAGACTAGGGATGTGACAATTCTCAAGAAACAGCAAGGCTAAATGAAGATAATCAATGTAGCTCTTTAGTTGATGACCGCAATTCCCCCACACCACCATCACAGGTGCTTGCTCTTACTTGGCAGTGTGATATGTGGTTGCATGTTGCATATGGTGTCTACCTTGTAATGCTTCTAATTAGGGTAAATTGCATCTGCTTAGTTAACACATTATACCTGTGAGTATGACATGTGTTCCAGTTTTTGGTACATATTACGTCTTTGTATTAACCATGTTCTTAATCAAACTACTTTTCTTGTGTATCGCTCATCATTCACTTCTGGTGAGACACCTACAAGTTGACAATGTAATATTGGTTGCATCTTGCATATCATTTCAAACATGTATTGCCTCTAATTTGTTGACGTGCCACTTATAATGAGACACATCTAACTTGGTAGAGTGATTTTGGTTGGATCTTTCATATGGTGTCTAGATTTCATTGCTTCCAATTTGTTGAAATGCCTTCTACTTAGCGTTTTTCGTACATATTACATCCTCCTACAATATGGTTGCCATACATAAAAGTTGTGTTCGTCAGTATCATGCATCAACGAATTTGTATGTGCGAATTCCATTCCTTTTTCTTGTGTGTTTACTTGACAATGAAAAATCTAAAAGGATGAAGGCACGGAATGATGGTGGTCCTCTGGAGCAACCGAAACATATGATCTCTACAGATTCTCCTGCTACTCCTACTGCAGTGCAAGTTCCAAATCTCATCTCCCCTACTCCACAACCCCAGGTGCTGGCTCTAACATGGCAGTGTGATATCTGGTTGCATGTAGCATATGGTGACTAGCCTGTATTGCTCCTAATTTGCTAAATTGCATCTCCTTAGCTTACACATTATACATGTGAATATGACACGCCTTCCTGTTTTTGCTACATACTACATGTGCCTATCACACCATGTTCTTACATTAAACTACGGTTCTTGTGTATCCTGCATCTATCGCTTATGATGAGACAGTCACGCCCGTGGGTTAGTATGAGAAGCGCTACTCTTATAAAGAGTGCGATTTCATCCTCTCCACATGATTCTCAAGAAATAGCAAGCCTAATTGAAGATATTGAACGTAGCTCTATACTTGAAGACCGCACTTCCCCTACACCACCATCGCAGGTGCTTGCTCTAACTTTGTAGTGTGATATGTTGTTGCATGTTGCATACAGTGTCTAGCTTGTAATGCTTCTAATTAGGGTAAATTGCATCTGCTTATTTTACACATTGTACCTGTGAATATGACATGCCTTCCTATTTTTGGTACACACTACATCTATGTGTTAACCATGTTCTTACATGAAACTACCTCTCTTCTGTACCCTGCATCAATCACTTACAATGAGACACCTTTATTCATTGCATATTGCATATTATTTCTAGCTTGTTGCGATGTATTGATTCTAATTTGGTCAAATACATTTGTTAGGCCACCCTTCTAATTTGGCAGAGTGATATTGGTTTCATCTTTCATATAGTTTATAGCTTGCATTGCTTCTAACTAGTTCAAACACCTTGTGCTTAGTTTACACTTTATACATCATACATGTCAATATGTCATGCCGTCCTGTTTTTCATACATATTCCATCCTCCCATCATGCATTGTCTTACATGAAAGTAGTGCTCGTCAGTATCATGCATCAATGAGTTCTGAAGAGCAAAATTTATACCTTTTTCTTATGGGTTTGACTTGACAAGGCAAAATCAAAAAAGAGGAAAGGAAAGACTAAGAAAGGTGATGATGGTGGTCCTCTGCAGCAACGTAACCGGAGCATCTGTACGGATTCTCCTTTTACTGCTAGTGCATTACAAGTTCCAAATCTCCGCTCCCCTACTCCACCATCCAAGGTGTTGCATATGGTGTCTAGCTTGTATTGCTCCTAATTAGTGTAAACTGCATCTGCTTAGCTTACACATGATACGTGTGAATATGACATGCTTTCCTGTTTTTGGTACATACTATATCTATCTATCACACCATGTTCTTACATGAAACTACTCTTCTTGTGTATCATGCATCAGTCACATATGATGGGACACCTTTAAGTTAGCAGTGTGATATTGGTTTGTGTCTTGAATATGATAGCATGTAGTGCTTCTAGTTTGATGAACGTCACCTATGACAAGATAGTTTTAACTTGGCAGAGTGATATTGATTGCACCTTCCATATGGTGTCTAGCTTGCAGTGCTTCTAATTTGTTGAAGTGCCTACTGCTTAGTTACCACATCATAGGTGTGAATATGTCAAGCCATCCAGTTTTTCGTACATATTCCATCCTCGTATCATGCCTTTGCCTTTCATCAGAGTAGTGTTCGTCAGTATCATGCATGAATGAGTTATGATGAGGGAATTTTATTCATTTTTCTTGTCGGTTTGACCTCACAATGCAAAATCAATAAAGCAGAAGGAAATTGGTAAGGCATTGGATGATGGTGGTCCTTCCGAGCAACTGAAATGGAGGGTCTCTACAGATTCTACTCCGCCATCCTCCCAACAAGATTCGCAAGACAACGCAAGGCTGGACAGTCAACGTAGCCGTGTAGATGATGAGCACATCTCCCCTACTCCACCATCACAGGTGCTTGCTCTAACTTGGCACTATTATATGTGCTTGCATGTTGCGTATGATGTCTAGCTTGTATTGCTTCTAACTTTGTTGAATTGCATCTGCTTACTTTACACATAATGCCTGTGAATATGACATGTGTTCCTGTTTCTAGAACATACTATATCTGATCACACCTTGTTCTCACATCAGACTACTGTTCTTGCATATCCCGCATCAGTCACTTATGATAAGGCACCTTTAAGTCGCCACTGTGATATTGGTTGTGTCTTGCATATGATTTCTAGCATGTACTGCTTCTAATTTGTTGAATCGCCAGACAGTTTGAACTTGGCAGAGTGATATTGGTTGCACCTTTCATATGGTGTCTAGCTTGGAGTGCTTCTAATTTGTTGAAATGCCTTCTGCTTAGTTACCACATTATGCTGTGAATATGTCATGTCGTCCTGTTTTTCGTACATATTCCATCCTCTTATCATGTGTTTTCCTTTCATCCGAGTAGTGTTCGTCAGTATCATGCATGAATGAGTTCGGAAGAGTGAATTTTATTCCTTTTTCTTATCGGTTTGACTTCACAATGCAAAATCAATACAGCTGAAGGAAATTAGTCCGGCAGTGGATGATGGTGGTCCTTCGGAGCAACTAGAACAGAGGGTCTCTACAGATTCTACTCGGCCATCCTACCAACAAGATTCGCAAGACAACACAAGGCTGGACAGTCAACGTAGTTGTGTAGATGATGAGCATATCTCCCCTACTCCACCATCACAGGTGCTTGCTCTAACTTGGCACTATTACATGTGGTTGCATGTTGCGTATGATTTCTAGCATGTATTGCTTCTAACTTTGTTGAATTGCATCTGCTTAGTTTACTCATAATGCGTGTGAATGACACATGTTCCTATTTCTAGAACATACGTGTAGATGATGAGCACATCTCCCCTACTCCAACAGCACAGGTGCTTGGTCTAACTTGGAACTATAATATGTGGTTGCGTGTTCCATATGATGTCTAGTTTGTATTGCTTCTGATTTTGTTGAATTGCATCTGCGTAGCTTACAACTTATACCTGCAATGATCACTTACCCATAAGACACATTTAACTTGGGAGTGTGATGTAGGTTGCATCTTGCATTGTCTTCTAGCTTGTACTGCTTCTAATTTCTTGAAATGGCACTTACGACGAGACACTTTTTACCTGATAGAGTGATATTGGTTGCATGTTCATATGGTGCCTAGCTTTCATTTCTTCTAATTTTGTTGAAATGCCTTCTGCTTACTGTTTTTCATACATATTCCCTTCTCCTATCGTACGTCTGAATATGCAATGATGTCTTCTTTTTGTATATATTCCATCCTCCTATCCTGCGCTTGTCTTACATCAAAGTAGTGTTCATCTGTATCATGCATCAACCAGTTATGCAGAGCTAATTTTATTCATCTTATTTTGGTTTTCACTTCATAAGGCAATATCAGAAAATAGGAACGAAATGAGTAAGTTTTGGGATGTTGGTGGTCCTCCGGACCGACGCAAACAGAGACTCTCTAGATTTGCCAATGCCATTGCTAATGAAGTTGAAGTTCCAAATCTACAGGATGAGTTCATCTCCCATACTCTGTTGGGGAACATAGTAGTTTCAAAATTTTCCTACGCACATGCAAGATCATGGTGATGCATAGCAACGAGAGGGGAGAGTGTTGTCCACATACCCTTGTAGACCGAAAGTGGAAGCGTTAGCACAACACGGTTGATGTAGTCGTACGTCTTCACAATCTGACCTATCAAGTACCGAACGCATGGCACCTCTGAGTTCAGCACACGTTCAGCTTGATGACGTCCCTTGAACTCCAATCCAGCCGAGCTTCGAGGGAGAGTTCCGTCAGCACGACAGCTTGGTGACGATGATGATGTTTTACCGACGCAGGGCTTCGCCTAAGCACCGCTACGATATTATCGAGGTGGAACATAGTGGAGGGGGGCACCGCACACGGCTAATAGATCTCAAGGATCAATTGTTGTGTCTAGAGGTGCCCCCCTGCCCCCGTATATAAAGGAGCAAGGGGGAGGCGGCCGGCCTAGGAGGAGGGCGCGCCAAGGGGGGAGTCCTACTCCCACTGGGAGTAGGACTCCTCCTTCCCTTGTTGGAGTAGGAGAGAAGGAAAGAGGGGGAGAGGAAAAAGGAAAAGGGGGCTGCACCCCTTGTCCAATTTGGACCAGAGGGGGGGTGCGCCTCCTTCCTTTTGGCCTCTCTCCTCTATTCCCGTATGGCCCAATAAGGCCCATATACTCCCCAGCGAATTCCCGTAACTCTCCGGTACTCCAATAAATACCCGAATCACTCGGAACCTTTCCGATGTCCGAATATAGTCATCCAATATATTGATCTTTATGTCTCGACCATTTCGAGACTCCTCGTCATGTCCGTGATCATATCCGGGACTCCGAACTACCTTCGGTACATCAAAACACAAAACCTCATAATACCGATCGTCACCGAACTTTAAGCGTGCGGATCCTACGGGTTTGAGAACTATGTAGACATGACCGAGACATGTCTCCGGTCAATAACCAATAGCGGAACCTGGATGCTCATATTGGCTCCAACATATTCTACAAAGATCTTTATCGGTCAAACCGCAAAACAACATACGTTGCTCCCTTTGTCATCGGTATGTTACTTACCCGAGATTCGATCGTCGATATCTCAATACCTAGTTCAATCTCGTTACTGGCAAGTCTCTTTACTCATTCCGTAATGCATCATCCCGCAACTAACTCGTTAATCAAATTTCTTGCAAGGCTTATAGTGATGTGCATTACCGAGAGGGCCCAGAGATACCTCTCCGGCAATCGGAGTGACAAATCCTAATCTCGAAATACACCAACTCAACATGTACCTTCGGAGACACCTGTAGAGCTCCTTTATAATCACCCAGTTACGTTGTGACATTCGGTAGCACACAAAGTGTTCCTCCGGTAAACAGGAGTTGCATAATCTCATAGTTGTAGGAACATGTATAAGTCATGAAGAAACCAATAGCAACATACTAAACGATCAAGTGCTAAGCTAACGGAATGGGTCAAGTCAATCACATCATTCTCCTAATGATGTGATCTCGTTAATCAAATTACAACTCATGTCTATGGTCAGGAAACACAACCATCTTTGATCAATGAGCTAGTCAAGTAGAGGCATACTAGTGACATTATGTTTGTCTATGTATTCAGACATGTATAATTTTTTGGTTAATACAATTCTAGCATGAATAATAAACATTTATCATGATATAAGGAAATAAATAATAACTTTATTATTGCCTCTAGGGCATATTTCCTTCATACTCCACCATCGCGGGTTCTTGCTCTATGTTGACAGTGTGGTAATTGGTTTCATGTTGCATATGTTGTCTAGCCTGTATTTCTTATATTTTGATTAAATTGCACCTGCTGAGTTTATACGTTATACATGTGCATATGACATGCCTTTCTATGTCTAGAATACACTACATCTATCAATCATACCATGATCTTACATCAAAGTACTGTTGTTGTGTATCCCGCATCAGACACTCATGATTGGACGCTTTTAACATGGCAGTTTGATAGTGGTTGCATCTTGCATTGATTTCTACGTTGTACTTCTTATAATTTTTCGAAATGCCACTTATGACAAGACACTTTTAACTAGGCAGAGTGATATTGGTTGCATCTTTCATATGGTGTCTAGCTTGCATTACTTCTATTTTTTGAAAATCCTTCTGCTTAGTTTACACATCATAGTTGTCAATATGTCACGCTGTCCTATATTTTTACATATTCCATCCTCATACGATTGTCTTGTATCAAAGTATTGCTTGTCTGTATCATGCATCAATGAGTTCTGAAGAGCGATTTTATTCTTTTGTGTTGTAGGTATGCCTTGACATGGCAAAGTCAAAAAAGAGCAAGGAAAAGAATATAGTAGGGAATGGTGTTACTCGTCGGGTGAAACGGAAAAGGATCTGCCCTCGAGATTCTGCTGGTACTTATAGTGCAGTAGAAGGTCCAAGTCCACCGGCTAAATCTACAAACACAGTATCACCTACTCCACCAGCTGCAACATCTGCTTCAACTGTACCAGCATCTCAACGAGTTACTTGTTTGTTTGCTCCAGAACTGGCCAGTTCCCAAGCTGCATTCACACCTAACACTACTTCCGAAGCACTGCTGACACAAGAGGACTTGGCAAGATCAGATGAACCTCATGTGCATCAACACCAAGACGGTACCTGACCGAGTCAAGTTGCAGTTGCATGCTCCTTTATATGTACTCTCACTATTTGATGTGCACTAACACTTTCCATATTCGTTGTTGAACTAGCACCATGGTGCAAGCGGAAACAGACATCAGGGATAATGCTTGACAGATTAACAAAATCTAAAGGAGGAAGAATGGAGATCCATTTAGAGGCAGGTTTAAAAAGGCCACGTGATGCTACAGAGTTAGCCAAGTTAGTATCATAGGCAGCCATTGCCGTTAGGTGTCATGCACGTATCCTCCCAACATGGATCCAGTACAGGAATGAGAGAGACAATACCCAGTTTAACATCTTCCTTGACCATTTATCCGTAAGAAATGTTATTCATCACAATTTGTAATATTGTCTTGCTCTGTGCCATACTTTCTAGCTTCCTCCTAATAAGACTCACATTCTTCTTTCAACAGATGAGGTTCAAGTTGGATCCGAAAGATGATGCAACTAAACAAGCATGCACTCATGTTTTTTAGTCTGCTCTACGACAGTATCGGTACCACCTTAGAAAATGTCACTTTGAAGGCAAGGCTAACAATGAAATCGCCCAAACATCTCGAGTGGAATACATTACAACTGAAGACTAGACAGCCCTTGTTAAACACTAGTCTGATCCAAAGTATCAGGTAGGGTATATGTATTTGATCAGACCACATATTGAACTTGTATTTATGCATGTGCCTTACAAGTGTATCTTCTTCTGGGCTAACTGTTTGAAGAACAAGACCAACCGTTCTAAAGTGAAATTCCAACAGACAACAGGATCTCGTAGCTATATTGCACACTGCGAGGCTCTTGTAAATAGCTCCTACTTCCTTCTTTTTTCTATGCCATATTATCGTATCTATATTGACTTGTTCCAAATACAGAGGAAAACCCGTGCGGACCAAAAAGAACCTGAACCGAATGCAGTGCAAATCTTCAAGGATTGCCACACCAGCAAGGTGAAGGGCATGAGCACACTAGTTCAGGCCGCTGTTGTAAGTCCTTACTCCTCTTGCCTTTGAACTGATTAGAATTGTGATGTGTTCATTTAACTTTTTGGTTTGCAGCCAATGTCAGTTACTTTGTTCACTTTTATACACAGTTGTCTTAACGTATCATTTCACCTTACATGGTTTAAAAGAGATGAAGGATATTCTTTTGGTCTTTATTTGTAATCTAGTTGTGATGTTCACGTGCGCACACAATGAAATAGCCTGTTTGTTTTATATCTGTTTGCCCATCATATGAATGATGTCTCTTTATCCGACATTAAACCATGTCTATTTATCCTTAGATGTCAACGAATGTGAGGAAATAGACAATACAGTAGGCATGCTACATGGACACATGTTCCGAAAGTGATTTTATTATGTAGTTGGCACTACAATACATGCTAATGTATTATAGTAGTTCACCAAAATAAGTTATGTATAAACGTGAAACCTACTTTGTTTCTTTTCGTCTCATTAGTAACTTATCTAGTCCACTATTCTACAAGTTCAAACTTTCAGCAAGCTATGGAACAAATGATTGAACAGCCACAACCACCTGAAGGTGACGAGGCTACCACAGGCACAATGTCACCTCTTGCTGCAGTGCGTCAGTATCTCTCCACTAACAGTGCAAAAAGCACCTTCCAGCGTAATTCTGGGTTGGTTGTCAAGGTAACCTCGTCCAAATCGCCTACTGAACAAAATCTTTTGGCTAGACAGAGTGATATATTTGTGCTCCAGACAGAAGTCCAATCCCTAATGGACGTTGAGTCGGAAACAAAAATAGTGGTTGACGAATGTCGTGAAGATATGAATGGTTTTGAAACCAGACTATCAGACATTTGCTTCGTTGTTCAAGAGCAATGGCGGAAAAAAGGGGAAGATCGTGCTGCTCCATCAGATTCTACAGCCTGAAACATAAGCACTCAGGTCAAATGATTTGTGCTTCTATACATCTGATGGTCCTTTTATCTGCAAGGACTGTAAACTTTATGCCAACATGCCTTTTGTTGTATGGTTGGAATTTATTTTTTTGTGATACAGCATTTATGATGCTGCCAAAGGCTGCAGTAATTACGACGATATTTTTGTATAGTGTAGGTTTATCTTAGTAATGTATTCGGCCAAAAGCTTCGTAGGAGCCCAACATGCCAACATTCTTGGGGCCCATTCCAATTGAGCTAAAAACGATTCTGGGCCAAAATTTGCATGTAGCCCACTAAAAATATTTGGGCCTAAATCAGCATAAGCTTTCATATTTTTCAGGTAGGCATGTGCTCATAGTGGGCCTTTAACAGACCTAAATATAATTTGGGCCCTCAGTAATAATAGGTTGTTTACATGTGTAAATATCTCGAGCCCATAAAAACCATGGGCCTTTAATAGGCCGAAAGATAGATTGGGCCCTGATTGTGCCAAATAACCCACTGGTCTCAGCAGGCCGAAATGGTGGCCCATTTACAGTGCCGATCGTCCACAGGCCGAAATTCAAACGGGTCGTAAATGCGCCGACCTACTACACGGGCCTTTAATAGGCCGGAAGTTCGGTCGGGCTTGATTAGTGTCATTTTTATATGCGCCATTAGTAGGCCCGATGTGGCATTAGGCCGCATATATATGGCCCATGGATTTCGTCCGACGTTAACAGGCCGAAAGTCACAACAGGCTGAAAGTGGCCCAAATCTGTAGCGGGCCTCTAACAGGCCTAATGTTAGACATGGCCGAATATGACCCATATCCTTCACGGTTGTCTATGGGCCGAAAGTTTCAATGGCCTATAAATGGGCCCAAAATGAAGCGGGACCTTTAACAGGCCGGAAACACACCGGGCTGGAATTCGGCCCAAATTCTTAGCGGACTGTTAACGGGCCAGAAGTGACCATGGGTCGTGATGATGACAAGTTTAGGATGGGCCGTTGACGGGCCGATTTGACACTAGCCGTACGGGCCTTAATTGAGAATGTTGGGCCTTTAGGTGGGCCGGCACATTATGGTCTGCAAAATCTTGTGGGACTTTAGCTGGGCCGGCCCATTATGGCCCGCTAAATCTTGTGGGCCATTTGTTGGACCGGCCCATTATGGCCCGCTAAATTTTGTGGGCCATTTGTTGGGCCGACCCATTATGGCCCGCTAAATTTTGTCGGCCTTTAGTTGGGCCGGCCCATTTAATCTTTATGGGCCACTTTTGGGCCGGTCCACGTGTCAACGTTTTATAGGCGCATCTCGCCCATTGGATGTGACGCCCGGATAATTAAGCTACAGTAATCCTCTGCTGATGATGCCACGTCATCACATTACTGTTGCTAATCCTCGCTTGATCCAAATCGCAATCCAAATTCAAATTCAACCTAAAGTCCTAAATTCAAAATTCTCAAACATTAAATCTAAAATGTTCAAGTTGTGGCAAATAATCCCTGGCTATTTGTCATATGGAAACCTATATTTTATAAAGTATAAAAATGCCCTTTAATGAATAAAACAGAAAAGAAATAAAGGGCAAAAGAAAATACAATTTGAAAAAAAGCCCCCCGGGCCTAGCCCACCTGGGTGGCCCAGCCAGCCCAACCCCCAGCACGGTCACTCATCCTATTCCTCCAACCACGTCGCTATAGGGGAGGGGTCGCCTCTGACCACCTCGTCGACGCCGACGCCAGGAGGGCATAAGGGTGACGCCTCGGGCTCCCGTTGTCTCCCCTCACCCACTTGCCCCTCTCCACTTTCCCCCTTGCTCTCTCTCTCTCTCTCTCTCTCTATCTATCTATCTCTCTCTCTCTCGCCCACACGCTCGCCTCCCTCCTCCAGATCTGCCGCACCAAGCGGAATCGCCGCCGTCCTCCATCGCCACCGCGGCCACTGGCGCCGCTCCGACCGCTCGTGTTGTCCAGGAGAGCCACCCTTGTCCGCCTGTTCGCCTGGAGCCTTCAGGTGGAGCCGGGGACCTCTGCAGCTGCTGAACGCTGCCGCCCCCTTCCGTCTCTGCTCCGACGCGCGCCGGCGACCTCGAGCACCTCTGCTGCTCCTAAATCTTTTGTCAGGCCTTCATGTGCCCACCCGGTGAGCTCCTCCCCCTCTCCCCTCTCTCACGTAGGCCGCCTCCCTCTCTAGCTCGCTCGTCGCTACCGCCATAGCTTGCCGCCGCCCCACTCCATAGCCGCCATGGCCAGGCTCACCGCTGAGCTCGTCGCAGACACGCGCTCAGGCCACCGCGCTCCTCCCTTGGCAACGCATTGAGCTCCTAGTGCTCCCAGGGGCCCGATAAGCTCACCCCCACTTCCTCCCGAGCCCCCTAGACACTTGCTCGACCTCACCCGAGCTCCACCGCGGCCTGCGTCGTAGCTCCGGCCATCTCCGACCACTTTCGGCAAGCACGACTGGCACCAAACGACGCGCGGCGTCACCCCGGTGCCGTAGATGCTCTCCATCGCTTAATTGGCCGCTGGAGGGCAGATTCCGACGAGGCCCGAGGCGCGCCGCCGCTGTTTTGGATCACCGTAGAAACTCCGTGGCGGCCTGCCGTTGTGGACAGGGCAGGGCCACCCTGGGTCAATGACCCGTGGCCCCAGGGGCCCGGGGTGGCCCCGTTGGCCGGAGTCAACGCTGACTGGGCAGCCCGAGTCGCTGACATATGGGGGCCACCCACTGTTAATCAATTAATTTGATTAAGTAAATTAGATTAACCTAATTACAAATTGACATGTGGGCCCAGTAGTTTAATTAAGTAGATTTAGATTAGTATTAACTCTGTTTAAGCCCACAGTCTATGACAGGTGGGTCCCCAATGTCAGTTTTGACCAGTCAACATCGTATTGACTGCTGACATCACCCCTGACCTCATGTTGACGTCATATTTGTTCTTTTCTAATTAAATTATTTCTGTTAACTCTAAAATGTTTAAAAACTTTGAATAATCATAGAAAATAATCTATAGCTCGGATGAAAAAGTTTTCTACATGAACGTTACTCAGAACGACGACACGAATCCAAATAGCGGTCTGTTCGCCCGCCACACATCCCTAGCATAGCAAACATGCAACCTTTCCCCTCTGGTTCATCTGTCTGACAGACGTCCAGAACCGGGAAAACTTTCTCAGATGTTTCCTCCTTCGCCAGTATCGCCTAGCGCTGTGTTAGAACACTTCTAGCCCCGCTTATTGTCTTGTTATGCATATGTTTGTGTGTATTTACTGTTTCTTCCCCCTCTTCTCTCCGGTAGACTGAGGGAGTCCTAGATTAAGGGGTCCTCGAACAGCCGGACTATATACTTTGGCCGGACTGTTGGACTATGAAGATACAAGATTGAAGACTTCGTCCTGTGTCCAGATGGGACTCTCCTTTGCATGGAAGGCAAGCTGGGATATTCGGATATGTAGATTTCCTTCTCTATAACTGACTCTGTGTAACCCTAGCCCCCTCCGGTGTCTATATAAACCAGAGGGTTTAGTCTGTAAGGACAACAACAATCATAATCATAGGCTAGCTTCTAGGGTTTAGCCTCTACGATCTTGTGGTAGATCAACTCTTGTAATACTCATATCATCAAGATCAATCAAGCAGGAAGTAGGGTATTACCTCCATCGAGAGGGCCCGAACCTGGGTAAAACATCATGTCCCCTGCCTCCTGTTACCATTAGCCTTAGAAGCACAGTTTGGGACCCCCTACCCGAGATCCATCGGTTTTGACACCGACATTGGTGCTTTCATTGGGAGTTCCACTGTTTCATTGCTGTAGGGCTTGATGGCTCCTTCAATCATCTTCAACGACGCTGTCCAGGGGGAGGTTTTCCTTCCCGGACAGATCTTCGTATTCGGCGGCTTCGTGCTGCGGGCCAACTCGCTTGGCCATCTGGAGCAGATCGATAGCTATGCCCCTGGCCATCAGGTCAGGTTTGGAAGCTTAAACTATACTGCCGACATCCGCGGAGACTTGATCTTCAACGGATTCGAGCCCATGCCAGGCGCGCCGAACGGTCACGACGGGCATAACTTTGATCTGTTGTCGGACCGTATCCAGGAGATCGCACCTGTGGTGGCACCGGGAATCAATCCAGAGCAGACCGTGCCTTCCGAGGACGGGTGGATGGACCCCTCCACGGAGGCCACACACTCATCGGTGTCGGAGCCGAAAACTGATCCCACCGAGGATCCCATCGAGCAGGAGCGCTTCAAACGCCGGCTTATAGCCACTGCAAAAAGCCTGAAGAAAGAGTAGCAACAGCTTCAAGCTGATCAAGATCTGCTAACTGACAGATGGACCGAGGTCCGTGCTGCCGAGGAATATGGACTCGAGCGCCCTAGCAAAAGCTACCCAAAGCGCAGGCTTCTACCTCAACTTGAGGAGGAGGCTTTAAATCCCACGCTACCTGCTCATGATGTGGCAGACTGGCCACCCCGTGACCGCGACAAAGCGGCGTATTAGCCCGAAGTCTAGACCGCACCCCGTCGCCAACCAACCGATAATACCAAGGCCCGGGGCTATACGAAGGACCTGCGAGAAGTATTGGAAAACAAAGCAGGACAGTCAAGATCGATGTACGGATCACGGGGGCGCGCCACAAGACGTGACGATGACCGTCACGCTGGATACAATAAACCAAAGTCCGGCCGGGACGAATACAATAGACCGGAGTCATTTGAACTACGTCGGTATGTAGCCCTGCATAGAGGCGCCGCACACCCCCTATGCTTCACTGATGAAGTTATGGATCACAAATTCCCAGAAAGGTTTAAACACGTAAACATTGAATCATACGAACCATCATGTACAAGGCAGTGCACATGACATATGAAGTGTCCCCTAACCAGCATAGCCAAGGGCTCTTTAAGACACAACGAGACCATTGTAAAAACGACCGTGGATAGGCGGACTACTAGACGTCGAACCCCAATCTCATATCATGGATTTGTCGGAAAGATATTCTAGGAGCTACTTGAATTCCCACCTATAAAACTCCCGAAACATTCTGGTTATGCAATCTGGTGTTGGGGATACAGGGGAAGCAATATAACTCACCCAAACTAACAATCCCTACATCCAGCTGTATCCATCCGTCAACACATAACCAAGAAAACTCTAGAAATCGTGTACCTCAACCTTCGAAAAGAATCCGTTATACAAGCTATGGCAATACTCCTGAACTCCCCAGTACTGGGTGGCGTCGAGGTTATCTCACCAACAACTGCATAAAAGAGATTTTCGATGTCGGCAAAACTCAGGTATTCCAGAACTGCAACGATAAAATTGTGACGACAACACCTCGGAGATCAACTCCCCGGGACACTGCCACAACCCCTAAATGTCAGGAGGCACCAAGAACAATGTTCTCGTCAAAAGAATATCGGAACGATTCCAAGATACCCGCGTGATCCTAAAAAAAATTTGTGAAAAATTGAGGAGAGGAAAGACAAAACATCTATGTCGAGAGTCCTCACCAGAGCGACGAAGGGGGCTAAGGAGTAAAAAGAATCCTACTCTCCGATATATATAATCCTAAGACTCAAAATAGTTTTCTTCTAGACTCAACAACGGCCAAGCTACATGATCAAACAAGGGGGGCTCCTAAGGTTGATCGAGGCTCTGATACCAACTTGTCACACCCAATATGCGATACTATCCTAAAGAGACTCGATGGTCCCACCAAGGATAGAACCGCATATTGATACGCTTTTGCAAGGTGGATATCATTACATCAACATTACATAATAGATGGGGATACATATAAAAGTCATACAATGCCACACGAATACAACATCATCTTACATAAGAGCACCATCAGACTACGGATGAAACACAAATAGAAACTCAAACGACATCCACCCTGCTAGCCCAGGCTGCCGACCTGGAACCTATCCCCTGATTGAAGAAGAAGCAGAAGAAGAACTCCAAAACAAGCAAACATCGCTCTTGCATCATGATCATTGCATAACATGTACCTGCAACTGTTGTTGTAGTAATCTGTGAGCCACGAGGACTCAGTAATCCCATTACCATGGGTATCAAGACTAGCAAAGCTTAATGGGTAAGGAAGGGGGGGTAAAGTGGTGAGGTTGCAGCAGCAACTAAGCATGATAAGGTGGATAACTTATGCAAATAAGAGTGAGAAGAGAAGCAACGGAACGGTCATGAAGCTAGCAATGATCAAGAAGGTGATCCTGAACTCCTACTTACGTCAAACATAACCCAAAACCATGTTCACTTCCCGGACTCTGCCAAAAAGAGACCATCACGGCTGATAAGGTGGCTAACATACACAAATAAGAGCGAGAAGAGAAGCAACGGAACGGTCGTGAAGCTAGCAATGATCAAGAAGGTGATCCTGAACTGCTACTTACGTCAAACATAACCCAAAACCGTGTTCACTTCCCGGACTCCGCCAAAAAGAGACCATCACGGCTACACACGTGGTTGATGCGTTTTAATTCAAATCTGGTGTCAAGTTCTCTACAACCGGACATTAACAAATTCCCATCTGCCACATAACCGCGGGCATGGCTCTCAAAAGTTTATACCCTGCAGGGGTGTCCCAACTTAGCCCATCACAAGCTCTCATGGTCAACGAAGGATATTCTTTCTCCCAGGAAGACCCGATCAGTCTCGGAATCCCGGTTTACAAGACATTTCGACAATGGTAAAACAAAACCAGCAAAGCCGCCCGATGTGCCGACAATCCCGATAGGAGCTGCACATATCTCGTTCTCAGGGCAACACCGGATGAGACTAGCTATGAGTAAAACCAGCCCTCAAGTTTCCCCAAGGTGGCCCCGCGGGCAACTTGGTTCGGACCGGCACTTAGAGAAGCACTGGCCCAGGGGGGCTAAAATAAAGATGACCCTCGGGTTGGCCGACCCAAGGGAAGGGTATAGGTGGTGGTGAGGCAAATGGTAAAACCAAGGTTGGGCCTTGCTGGAGGAGTTTTATTCAAAGCAAACTGTCAAGGGGGTCCCATAAATCACCCAACTGCGTAAGGAACACAAAATCAAGGAACATACACTACAAAAAAATACACTTCCGTGATGATACGTGTTTGTCATAGTAGGTCGCGTTTTCTGTCATGCATGTACATCCATGACAAATTTATGACAGAATCAAGATAGTCATACATGTGCTGTCGTAGAAGTGTTCCATGACATTACCAAAATTATCATCATGGAAGTGTCCACTTCCATGACGATAAATTTCGGGTCATAGAAGTGCTTTCGTCAAGGGTGACCGACACGTGGCATCCACGGTAACGGAACGCCGTTAAGCTATCAGGTCGGGTTTTGGATCCGATAACCCGTTAACAGCCCCGACCAATGGGGATTTTCCACATGTAAAATCGTCATTGGCTGGAGGAAACACGTGTCGGCTCACTGTTGGGAGAGATGTCATCCACTCATTGGACGGAAGGCGCCTAAGATATGTCTACACGTGGCCCGGCCCAATAGAGGCCCATTCCTGTGAAAAGGCCGGCCCGTTTGACTTGGTCAAAAGGTGACGGGCCGGCCCATGGAAAGCCTGTTAACGGCCTGTTCGCATATAGCCCATTTACAGCCCGCTAACCCAAGGCCCGTTACACCCTACCCGAATTAGGCCCAGTAGCGTCATCTGAGCCATCCAATATGATTCCAGCCCATTTTCACTTCTGGCCCATGTATGGCCCATGACGTCTTTCGGCCCATATGAGGCCCTATGTAACTCTTGGCCTATTAACGGCCCGTGGTGAAACTGGCCCGCAATGAACAGTGTATCACTTTAGACCCATTAATTGCCCGTGGTGAAACTGGCCCATAATGAACAGTGTATCACTTTATACCCATTAATGGCCCGTTATTCAGTTGGGCCGTTTCCAGCCCATGTTATCTTTCGGCCTTCTTAGAGCCCATTTATTCTTGGGCTCATTTCGAGCACTCGTTTACTTACGGCCCATTACTGTAATTTTCTGCTTGTGGGCCAAATTCAGCCCGTGGTTACAGTCGACTCGTTTGTGGTCCGTTAATACATTGGGCCGTTTTCATAGCGTCATCAAATACAGCCTATTAACGATGGCCCGTTATGGTTGGCCCATGAACGGACGATTCCAACTCTAGCCCGTTTACGGCCATAATGCGGCCTGTTATTGGCCCATGTTTGGCCAATCGATCATACAGCCTGTATAAGGCCCATTGATGATAGGGTCTGTAGAAGGCCCATTGTTTCTACGGCCCGTAGAAGGCCCAATGTTTCCACGGCCCGTAGAAGGCCTACTGTTTCTACAGCCCGTAGAAGGCCCACTATTTCTACGGCCCATAGGAGGCCCAGTGTCACTACAGTAAATATTAGCCCATGGTTATTGTGGCCTAGTTTAAAAAATAGGTTATTGAAGCCACTAGCAAATCGCGGAAAAAGAACTGCACTGACTACAAGAAAACAAATAAACAAGACAACAAGGAAATAAATAAGCAAGCAACTTATGCTAGGCTATCACGGCTATTACACATATTACATCCACTGGGCATCAAAGTTCACCACCAGTGCAAATATAGGGAACATAGCAGCATATAAACGCCGCAGCAAAACAAGTCTAGAACTGAAACCACTTCAGAAGAGTTCAAGAAACAATATCCTGGGTACCCATAATGCTGGCAAGATGCTTAGCAAGCTTATTAACTTTCTCTTGTTTGACGCTTAAATCCTCCAGCGCTTGCTGTTGCACAAGAAAGTATGCATCTGAATTCTACAGGGACTTCGTCAGTCCTTCGGCTTCTTGCCGCAGCACAGATGACTGATGCCTTTCAGCTTGTAGCTGAGACTGAAGAAGCCGAAGTGATTTAGGCAGCGAGTTCGAAGAGCTTGTGCAGCGGTACTGGCCAGTAACTCGAACACTACATCAACGCAGGACTGTGGGTTTTCTCACTGTCTACAAGATCGTTTTTATCACCTTTCTTGGAGACCAACAGGGTTGTCTCACTATCTTGAACCTTATCTGCGTTACTTTCTCTACCATTGCATAGTGGGGTGCTCTTCTCCAATATTCTGTTTGCATACTACAAGAGAAACAAGCAGAGACATCACAAGTTTAGCTTGTAGTATAGCAAACTCATTTTGGTAAACCGGTTCAGTAGTAAGGTGGACAGGATAACAGCATGAAACAAACATATATCTATGTACTATGGTCACTGTATTGTCCATATCATTCTAGTTTATGTTCCCTAATCAAGATAGAGACACAGTTCAACTCATTAATTTTTAAGACACAGCAGCATAGACAGAATATAAGTGTGATAAACTACACAGCATTGGCAACACTTGTAATGTGCATCACATGAGAACATAACTGTTTATACAACTTAAACTGAAATCAACATAGAGCAAGAAGTTAGAACAGCAATCCAGTTAAAGCAATAGGTTTAAAACATACCTGTTGCACCATTGGAGTTTCAATTGGATCCTTCAAATTCGAAAGTAGTTGGTATGAGTAAATACAGTGATGCAACAGCAAAGGAGTATGGACCATAGCTACGGAATCTGACCTGAGAACAGTTGCTCTTCTGCTTTAAACGTGGAGTTTGGGTTAGTTGTGGTGGTCTTCGTGCTTTGGGCACTGCATTAGCTTTACAAACTGCTCGTGTGGGGGTACCCTGTGGTGGACATGGTGCTTTGTCAACTATAAGTGGGTTACTATCTGCTAGGGTTGCGGTTAGATGGGTTGTAGCTGGTTCTCTCCCCAACGGTGTAAGTGTGCAATCTGGAAGAGTCTCGATTATGTGTGGTGGGGCTAGTTTGTGGGCCAGTACAACCATGGTTCTATCTGCATCGACGGGTAGCACTATCTTTTGTGAAGAATGGGTTTTTGCTCCCTTAGATACTGCCATCACCCCCTCCAATTCAAATGGCTGATAAACAAGAAAAGAAATTGAACGTACAGACATTGTATGATAGACAGATGTGGTAATTCACATATATGTTGTCTAACCAAACAGGACAGCATGAGACAATTTCACATATATGATGCCTAACTAAACAGGATAGCATGACACAGTTTCACATATATGATGGATAACTTAATAGGATATAATGGCATAATTCAACATATGATGAGTACCTAAATAGGATGACATGACAAAACTATATGATGCCTTTCTAAAATAGGTTGGGATGAAATAATTCACATACATGTTGTCTAAGTATACAGGATGGCATGATATAATTGACATAATTGATTCATATACTAAGCAGCTGGCACTCGCATGTATGATCTCTAAACTAAGCAGATAGAATTCAATATTGTGCATATGATGTCTAAACTAAGCAATGCAAGACACCGTATGCATCATATGAGAAATATAAACATTGCAACTTAGAGCATACACCTCAGGTGGGATATATGACTGGTCATCTGTCTCTGAATCCTCCTCTGAGGAGCTCCCTGTAACCATCAAGATATATGCTTCAACAGGTACCATTGCCTGCTCTGAAGATCTTGTTTTCACTCCAGATTTTTCCATAACCGGCTCAAATGGCTGATACACATGAAAAGTAGTTCAATATACACAGATTGTCGACAAATGGAATACGTAATGAATAAAAAGGATGGCATGAGATAATTCACATATATGATGCGTGGCTCCATGGCGGTGCATCATTCAGATATATGATAACTGGCTGAAAAACATGGCATTGCATAATTCACATATTTGATATAGAAAGCAAACAGGAGGCATTCACACAAAGCATGTCTAATCTAAGCAGATGGCATGGCAATGCAAGACACCATATGCATGATATGAGCAATATAACCCAGTCAAGTTAGAGCATGCACCTCGGGGGGGGGGAATACGACTGGTCATCTCTCTCTGAATCCTCCTCTGAGGAGCTACATGTAACCAGCAAGAAATCTGCATCGACAGGTAGCACTGACTGCTCAGAAGACCTTGTTTTCACTCCAGATTTTCCCATGACCGACTCAAATGGCTGATGCACAGGAAGAGTAGATGAATGTATAAACATTGCTGACAAATGGAACACATTATGGAAAAATATGCCACGATACAATTCACATATATGATGACTGGCTAAACAGGATGGCATTGCATGATTCACGTATATGATGCCTGGCTAAAGAAGATGGCATTGCATAATTCCCATATACTCCCTCCGTTCCTAAGTATTTGTCTTTTTAGAGATTTCAAATGGACTACCACATATGTATGTATATAGACATATTTTAGAGTGTTGATTCACTCATTTTGTTCCGTATGTAGTCACTTGTTGAAATCTCTAAAAATACAAATATTTAGGAATGGTGGGAGTATGATATAGAAACCAAACAGGTGGCATTCACACAAAGCACATCTAAACTAAGCTGATGATATATAACATGTATAATGTAAGCAATGCAAGGCGCCATATGCATGATATGACCAACATCAGCATGGCAGGTTAGAGCAAACACCTCAGGTGGTAAACAGGCATGGTCGGCTCCTTCCGAATCTCCATCTGAACAGTTATCTTCCTCTGGAATACAATCTGGAAATGCAGGAGAGGGGGGGCACTTCGCCCACCATGGAGCAGCGTCTACATGACATTATATTCGCACGCAACAGTCTTCTCTTTTTCTCTACATGTTCAGTACGATTGTGTACAATATCTGACATGCATAATAAAAAAATTGTTAGATTTTGTAAGGCCTAAGGGGTGCATGCAAAAATCAAGACTGATGGTAGCAAACGAGTGGATGGATCCAAAACTAATGATAGCAGGTAGATTATAGCTTCAGTTTAAAATGATAGACAATGGATCATCTATTGTTTGTTGCCCACCCAACATGAACCACATAGAAGACCCCAGATGAACCAGATAGTAGACAGATACTATTCGTTGTTGGCTCGATATGAGACCCATGGGCATTTCAAAACTCAAGATTGAACGATAAAGTAGCAGGTAATAATAACCGATGTATAACGTAAGCAAACACGAAAGACTGCGACCTCTCTTCCGGAACTGTCTAGTCCTCAGGTTCATCTGCTCAGTCGATGATGGTAATGCAGTTGGCGTGGCTGCCGGCAACAGGGAAGATGATCTGAGGCGGCGAATTAAAGTCTGCAGGAGGGATCTCTGCTGCAGTGAACGCTTCTGTCGATGGTGCACCTCAGGTGTGGTGGATGATGGCACGGCAGGAGCAGGACATAATACACAGAGTTTTCTTTGACGCCAATCTGAAAATGAAGTAAATCTGTAAGGGCTCCTTAGAATTGGAGAATTCTATAAACGCAGGGACAGGAAAAACACAAGAATAGGATAGGAATGCACGTGCAAAACAGAGCATTTGGAAACATAGGATTTCAGTCAACCTGGGTGTTTGGCTCACATGAATTGGAAGAACAGAGGAATGGAGAAACAAAGTGATGCGACGAGTGTACAACCTCTTTGGCATAGCCTTGTGGACCTCAGCATCATTGGGTTGGACGTGGAGGATGGTGATGATGCTGGTGTGACTGTCGGAGGCGGGGAAGAAGATCCGAGGCCTCTGGAAACGGCGCCGAGGGTACTGCTCCGCTGTGATGGACGGTCCCATCATTGGAGCAGCTCCGCTAAGGTGTACGGCGACGAGGCTGAAGCATGACAAGACAGACAACTTTAATCTGAAGTGGGACCCTAATATCATCTGCAATAGATGATGTAAAATACATCACCAAAAAGTGCTAGATGTAAAACGCATCAGCCGCGCCACGGCCACTCCGACAGATGCTGTAAGTACTATTCACTCTGAACTTAACTGAAGAAAATGAACTTCACAGTCGAAACTGAATTTTACTGTCAAAACTGATTGAACTAGTAACAGAGCATTGCAATAGATGTTTAGGGCGTTCGATCACTAGTAGCAGAGAAGCAGTGATCTAAATCAGCAGACGCTCGAGCAGGGAATGCACTAGCAGAGAGCAAGTCGTGCAGTAGCACCGCGAGCGAGTGCTAAAGCAGCAACTCCTGTAGCTGCCTGAGGTCGTGCAGCAGCAGCAGCGGCGCAAGCGAGAGCAAGAGCAGAGTAGCAGCACAAACGAAAGCAGGAGCAGTGCAGCAGCGCGACCGACAGCAAGAACAGAGTCGCAGCACGAGCGAGAGCCGGAGCAGCTGCAGCTAGTGTCGTTGTGTAAGTCACCACCGAGGAAGAAACGACATGGGGGAGAGACGCCGTGGATGATGTGGCCGGCGACGGCGCCGTCGATGGAGACGCCATGTCTGCTCGGTATCGAGCACCGGCAGCCCCGTGAGATCGAATAAAAGATAAAATGCATTGGTGAGTGCAGAACCTCCTTGGTGGTGCCGAGTTGGCCTCGGCTTCATCGGAGGAATTGGTGAGGGTGCTGCGGTTCCGGTGGGGCAGGTCAAGACAGTGCTATGGGGATTGAGGTGGCGCGATAGACGAGGCGAACGTCGGGGCAGCTCCTTGGAGGTGGAGGACGGGGCGGCTGATCCGGCGGGACGACGAGATTGACAATGGATCCTCATCCGGTGTGGTGGATGAGGGACGGCGAGCTATTACGGTGGACGACGTAGTCGGGGAAGAGTCTCCGGCTCGGCGGCGGTCGGGAGGCCGAGGAGGAGCATGGGGTTTTGTGGGTTTTGGTGGTCTCGGTGTATGAATGGGGGGAGGGGGCCAAGCATAGGGACGCGCTTGTCCGAAATGTAGGGTAAGTTACCAGTGTACCCCCACCGGTTTTGACACCACGACGTGGAGCTTCATTTCCGGCTGCGGGGTAGAAGGGGGATTTCGCGTGTCTGGGCTGCGGGAGCGATTTCGGATGAGGAGGGAGTTCTCGCGCGCATCCAAATTTTGGGATAACAAGGCATGGCGCGGGTTGAAGAAGCGAGATTTTCAAAGCAGGTGAGACAAAAGATACTCGAGCTTGAAAATTTCGGGATAACAAGGTGCGGATTCCTTGTTCGGCAGAACAAACTTAACGTGTAAAAAAACATACAAGACAAAAGAGAGTCATGTCCCCTTTTACTATATTGCTATAGATGCCATTGAAAAAACTACAAGAAAAATGTAAAAAAATCGGGAGAACATGATTACCCTGCACAATACCAAATCGATTTGCACTTCCTTCAACAACAACAAAAAAAATCAATTCCCACCAAAGAAAGAGTAGTGTCCCTTTTTATATGATTACAGATGCCATGATCTCGAATTTCAATTTTTGAATCCACGTTATGTTGAATTCGAATATATCATTAGGTGACCTTGCGGTTTATAATTGATGTAGTCATACGTTTTGATCTTCCATCATATATGAACATTTTACTCCACCATGTGAACATATATATTGTCGTCTACCATATGGACTAAATTTGAATCAATTTTCCTTATTTGAATACGATTGTTGTCAAGTTATACAATAATTTAAATATTATCTTGATAACAAAAAGACATGCATATAGCAGTAATCATATTTCACTATGAACTACATGTACCATACGCTCTCCAATTCAAATATTTGTATCCATTTTATGTTGAATTCAAACCATAGTACATTATTGGTCTAGGTAGCGAGATGTTCGGGATAATCTAAACCCTGTATTCATACGTATAATTTTTGGCTGAATTGGGACAAGTTTTGGTACAAGCCTCTTGCAAAACCGGAGATTCTCTCAACAAGCCTCGTGGTTCCGAGAGGGAACATGTCACCTTTGTGTGCGAAACGATATACGCTGCCTCCCCTCCGATTTTATTTACAGAGGCAACATAGAACTATATGAGTGCCCTGTTAAATTTTGGAATTATTTCGGGTTCATTTGGCCTTTTTATACATTAATTGAGTTTCTGGACTTTTAATGTGCATAATCTAAATATGAATTGCATGCACATGCTCCGGTGCACCAAAGTGGGTTGAAAAATCACATGTGTGTCCTTGGTTGAATTTCTAGGTCCCATGGAAGAAATGAGAATGAAATTCAAACATCTGGGCGTCATGACTCTGCCGAGAACATC
>NC_057804.1:578089380-578107285 GCF_018294505.1 Triticum aestivum
GGCAACATAGAACTACATTAGTGCCATGTTAAATTTTGGAATTATTCCGGGTTCATTTGTCATTTTTTATACATTAATTCAGTTTTTGGTCATTTAATGTGCATAAGTCAAATTTGAACTACAAGCACATGCTCTCGTGCACCAAAGTTGGTTGAAAAATCACATTTGTGTCCTCAGGTGAATTTCTAGGTCCCATGCAAGAAATGAGAATAAAATTAAAACATCTGGGCATCGTGGCTCGGCCGAGAACATTGAGAAACTTGGTTTTAAAATTCTTGTAAATCCAAAACACGTCTGAAAATCATGAAACTTGGTATGGATGTCAAGTCATGGTACTTCCATGTTGTGGTAAAAAAATGGCCGAATAGGAACAGATTTTGGTATAAGCTTCTTCCAAACCGAAGCTTCTCTCAAGAAGGCTCGTGGTTCTGAGAGGGAACGTGTCACCTTTGAGCGCGAAACGATATACGTTGTCCCCCTTGAGTTTATTTACAAAGGCAACATAGAACTACATGAGTGCCCTGTTAAATTTTGGAATTATTTCGGCTTCGTTTGGCCTTATTTACACATTAATTGAGTTTTTGGTCATTTAATGTGCATAATTCAAATTTGAACTACAAGCACGTGCTCCCGTGCACCAAAGTTGGTTGAAATTCACATTTGTGTCCTCGGGTGAATTTCTACTCCCATGCAAAAAATGAGAATAAGATTCAAACATCTGGGCATCGTGGCTCGGTCAAGAACATTGAGAAACTTGGTTTTAAAATCATGAAACTTGGCATGGTGTCATGTCATGGTAGTACCATGCCGTGGTAAAAAAAATTGGCCGAATAGGAACAAATTTTGGTATAAGCTTCTTGCAAATCGGAGCTTCTCTCAAGAAGGCTCGTGGTTCTGGGAGGGAACGTGTCACCTTTGTGTGCATAATTCAAATTTGAAATACAAGCACATGTTCCAGTGCAACAAAGTTGGTTGAAAAATCACATGTGTGTCCTCGGGTAAATTTCTAGGTTCCATGCAAGAAATGGGAGTGAAATTCAAAATTTTGGGCGTCGTGGCTGGGTTGGAAACATTGAGAAACTTAGTTTTTTAATTCCTGTAAATCCAAAACACGCATGAAAATAATGAAACTTGGCTTGGTGCCATGACATGGCACCAACATGCTGTGGTAAATTTGCAGTCCGATTTGCGAAGGCGCACACATTAACAATCAACAAAGTCATTTTGGAACAAGTGCTGGCACATTACAATCGGAAACACAAGTATTATTGAAACCGTGGGCGTTCTACTTACTAGTACCATTTACGTGCCGCCATGCGTCCCCATTTTTTATTAGCTAGGAGGCGCCGTGCAGGGTAGTTATTTGAGTACAAGAGGCGTGCGATCAGACCCCTGCGTGTGCTTATCGGGAGGAGAGCCCTTTGACCTCCATCTGCCATCCACCTCTCTCCCAAGGTCTCCATTAATGGCGCCTGAGACTCTGTTTAATGGTGTGGCTATGTCTCACTCGATTGAGATTTAAGAGAGAAAAAAGAAAATCTGACAGCACGGATCTTGATGTAAGATCCGACGGACCTATATAGCATCTACTGCGACTTATAGCAAGACTGATGAATATATAAGGATGATTTTTTTTATCAAAGAAGGGCTTGCCCCTTCCGATTTTCATTACTGAAAACCACCACAATTCACAAGAAGTTCAGCACAACTCCAGCCTAACACGAAGGACTAAACGTACCAGATTGAAATCGCAACATCCCAACAGGCCAACAAAGGCCAAACATCTGCGCTAGAACCCAACATTTGACAGCCGACGACACAATCGACATCCTAAACCGATTATTACATCAAAAGAAACCAAGAAACTGAAGGAAGCCTAGCAGCAACTAGAAGAACAGCAACGCTAGGGTCGCCATAGCAAGAGTTTTCTTCATTCCAGCCTCGCAACACTGATCTTCCACAGAAAGATAAGGACGATTAATTGTCTTACATATTTAGAAAGATAATTAAAAAAGCCACATGCGTCTATGCCCGAAATACACAAGGGCAAAAGAAGAAGGAAGACAAGGATCTGGCTCGCTGATCTCTACTTTCTTGATGAGTTGCTGCAGGCCACAGGAACTAGTCTCCGCGACAAGCGGCGATGAGCTCTTTCTTGTCCTCAAGTCGCTGCTTGAGAACATCCACGGATTCCTCCACCACCCTTTGGCGCTCGTTGCGGAGCATGTCATTCTCGTCCATAAGTTTCTTGACGATGACGTCGGTCCTCTTCAACAAGGCACTGGTCTCCTCCTGCTGGTCTGCACTTCGGACGATCTTCTCCCTCAGCAGGTCGCGCTCGGCCTGTAGCCTCTCATTGCCTTCCCTTAGTTTCCGGATGACACTGGTAGCCTGTTCAAACGAGGCTTTCATGTCGTCCTACAACCTCGCCAAGCCAGGGATCTGATCCATCTGGCTATGGACGATCGCATGCATGCTCATGTAACAGTCGTTGCCTGCCCGCGAAAAATTTACCCAGGCCGCCGCGGCGCGGCAGGACATCTCTGCTGCATTCGTGGCGCGGCGGGACATCTTTGCTGCTTCCGTGGCACGGCCGGACCAGTCTGCTGCATCGACGGCGCGGAGGGACCTCTGTGCTGCTTCAGCGGCGCGGCGGGACCTCTGTGCTGCTACTTCTGCGCGGCGGGACATGTCGGTTGCTCTCGCAGTGAGGCGGGACATCTCTCGTGCTTCCACTTCCATGCTCGCCTCTCCCTGGTAGCAATCTCTCGACCCAGAACTCACGCTGGCCATGGCAGACGCAAGAGAAGGATGCTGAATGACTTGTTTGTTTTTGTGGATGAGGAGTTGAGGAGGAATGTGCAGTCATCTTGGCATCTACTAGTATTTATAACCAAGTACTAATACGCTCCTAAGTGGGAAACCGTTTAGGTTGTGATCGGTGTGAACAGGTTTGGAATTCAATATACTAGCGTGGTACTAATACGCTCCTAAGTGGGAAACCGTTTAGGTTGTGATCGGTGTGAACAGGTTTGCAATTCAATATAGCATGGAGTAATTTGGAATGTGACGAGACGCAAGCTCAAAAACTTGTACTCTGAGTTTAGTAGTACGTTATAAAGGAAGAGAAGAGGTGCACGCACGCACTCATCCTATCACACACGCGTCTGTTTTTTCTCGAAAAGGAGGATGATGACCCCCGGCCTCTGCATCTGGGAGTCACACATGCATCTGTAGCTACGAATTGTAGTGTTCTCAACCATCCGATTGGCTCTATCATGGATGTACCTATATACTAAAACATGTCTAGATACATCTATATTTTGACAAATGGAAGGCATGTCTATTGTGGAATGGAGGGAGTGCTTGTCATCAAAAATGGATAAAAAGGGACGTGTCTAGAACTAAAATACGTCTACATACATCTCCTTTTATCCATTTTGATGACAAGTAGTACTCTTACCCAAAGGAACTTTATATCCAACAGACACAAAATATCCGTTCGACTGTTGGAAATTACTGGTCTGATGTCGAAGTAATTGCTGCAGCGCCACCAAAACCCACAATTTCTTAAGATAAAGTAGACCAAGGTAAGCCCTATATTAGCATATTACTAAGATAAATAGAAGGCACTGTCGAAACATTTAGGACGTGAGCTTGTCAATCTGAATGTGGAGGGACACAAGCTTAGCCCCGGCCAGCAGCTTGGGCGAAACTGTCAAGAAGGTCAGCTCCTGCACATCGACGTCGCCGGGATCCTTGCTGCTTGTCACCTCCATTTCCACCTTGACAGCGTCGGTCGTGCCTTTGGGCTCCCCCGGCGGGCCGTTCGCCCACAGCTTGGCCAAGTAGTGCGGCAGTGGGGACGCCCCTGCTCTGATGTAGACGACCGACACGGTGATAGGCACGCCGATGTCGAGCACGCCGCCGACCAAGAAAAACGCGCGGCGGTCCTCCTCCGTGAACATCAAGAGACGTGGCTCCGACAGTGGCACTTGCAGCTGGAGCACCTTGCCGTACTGGATCCTGTGCACGGGCATGGGATGCGCGGTGCTGATGTGGTGGTAGAGCGCCGGCGGCGGGCTTTCGTAGCCGCAGACGGGCACAGGGCATTTGCAGGGCGCGAGCGGACACATGCTCTGGTGATCGGCGAGCTTGTGGTAAGTGATGTAGAGCCCACAGCCTTCATGCGGGCACTCCACCCTCACCGATGAAAGGACGGAGTCCACCGCCGTGTTCCGCACGTCGAAGCCACCGTCGCGCTCACACTTCTGGCACTACCGCTGGTTCCCGGGGCGCTCAACGCGGCAGTCCGTGCAGGACAGGTGCCCTCCCTTGCACTACAGAAATCAATCCAACAGCACATCAATCAAGAAACCTGCACCTTGCTCAATCAGCCAAACGAACGAGGTGTATTCGAACCTCATACACTGGAGGTGTCAAGGGGCGGAGGCACAAGGGGCACTAGAGCACGGTGAGGTCCATCGAGACCTTAGAGATCTCCATCGTCGGGTCATGTTCTTGTTCGGTCTGCATGATCCCGCCCTCCTCGTGCACAACCATCCTTCAAGGTGCATTAAATCAACACATGCGAGTACTATCAAAAGAAGAGTCACGGCATGCATGCATGCGTTGTAATTAATGCATCGGTAAACGCAAATTATTGAAATATATCGAGTGCAGTGTTTTGATGTGCCGCGTCAACTCGTACATCAACGAGAAGTTTGATTATCCTCTCCCTCGCGGACTTAACTGCACCTGCCTTTGGTTGTATGACAGGTTGGCCACACACCTGTCGGGCCCACTTGTCATATACGCAAAGACAGGAGTGTCCCTCCCTCACCCATGGGCGTGGTGGCTGGCAAGACTAGGAGAAGCTTTCGCTACATGCTCTCCCTCCCGCACGCGGTGGACATGCAGCAGTTCAATCGGTGCCAGATGGCCAGAAGCGTACTGTAGTACTCCTCCAGTGCAGTAGTACACCATCATTGTTCGACTTCCCGAAGAGGCGAAGAGCCAAGTGCAGCCCAGACGCTCGTGTGGCAGTTTCATGTGTAGAGTAGTCTAGATAGCGTGTACCGTGCCTGTAAGCTTAAAATCGTTGGGGTCGGCTCCATGCTATGTGGCCATCTCAAAGTTTTTTTAAATTAAAATAGTCTTCTGGCCCTACCTGTCACCCTGGTGATTGTAGTTTGCACGCTCATCTGGTCAAGACAGGAATATATATTTTAATTTGTTTTTTTAAAGGGGGACTCCCCGGCCTCTACATCAGAACGATGCATATGGCCAGACATATTTTAATTTGTGGTGGGTAAATGTTAGAGGTTGCAGCAAATATATTGTACACTGTGGGTCTTTCAGCCAAGTTTAGAGGCAAGCATGTGGGGCCAATGCTATGATGTGTCGCGTCAACTCGTAGAACGAGGAGAAGCTTGATTTTACTACACGCCTTCTCCCTCGCCCATGCGCGCGGTTGCTCGCAAACGAGGACATGCTTTTGCTTAGTAGTAGTACTTCCACAACAAGCTATCTATCCCGCTCGTGGTGGACGGACATGCAGCAGTGGATTCGACACTGTAGAAGCAGTAGTAGTAACATCATTGTTCGTCTTCTCGAAGAGGCGAAGAGCCAAGCGCAAACCGAATGTTGTAGTTGCGAACATTGGAGCACGGATATAGCCAGGCTCTTGCATGAGACAAAATTGCTATGTGAGCCCACTATTGTACTAGCACGTACAACTACTTGGAGCACGCAACGCCTCGCCATGCAAGAAATCGTCGACCTGCAGTTGCGAACATTGGAGCGCGTAGCGCCTCACCATGCAAGAAACCGTCGACCTGCAATTGCTAACATTGGAGCGCGCAGTGCCTCGCCATGCAAGAAACCGTCGACCTGCACATCCACATCTACGAGGAAATCGTCTACATAGGCCACTACAAGGCAAACGAGGACAGAAAGACGTTGGCCTTCTTCCAGCGGCTGGAATCTTTGGACGCCATTGTTCAGAAGCACGTCGACCTGGCCACGAAAGCCGCTCCTACTTAGGTGTCGTTCGGTGGGCCGGCGCCCTGAGTCGAGGAGGTGGACGTCGTCGATGGATGCATCTCTTCTTCTTGCCTCCTGTAACCAGCACTGCATCGCCTCGTGGCCTTAATGTTTTATTAGTATAGTACTCCCTCCGTTCCCAAATATAAGTCTTTCTAAAGATTCCAGCAAGTGACTACTACATACGGAGCAAAATGAGTGAAACTACACTCTAAACTATGTCTTCATACATCTGTATGTTGTATTCCATTTGAAGTAGTATCTAAAAAGGCTTATATTTATGAACGGAGGGAGTATATGGCATTTTTTATTCCAGTCGTAACGTTTTCACTGTGAGGTGGGGCTGCAGTTGAGCAAACCCACCCCACCCACCGGGCGTCGGTCGATTTTTACAGAGTAGAAGAGAGAAACAAGGGAGGAGGGCTAGCTATAGCACGGACGCTGTTTTCAGATGGGACTCGTGTTTATAGAATAGGAGTACTGAGCACTCGTGCCTCTTTTTTTTAGGGAAAAATTAGTCGTACCACTAGTTGGGTGCGTGCGACCTATAGCTGTCATCACTTTAGGTCTACTTTTCGAACCGCGGCTACGCTTCACAGTACATATTTTTCACGCATTTATCCTCCTATATGTACTCCTAGGCTATTTCCACGTGCTCCCATTCGCCGACATGTGGGACATAGAGCATCTGGGTCGTAGTGCATGCACGACTCGGAGCATATGCCGGGGTACTTTACATTTCAGACCTCATGAATTACATGCAAACCCCCCGCAGAAGAATAAATAAATCAATGAATTACTACATGAAAAAGGATTATTTTCGTGCAAACCGGAGCACGTTCATTAAATTTTGGACATAACATGTTTATCAAAAATGACCGGACCTAAACCAGTCTAAGGGCCTCTTTGATTTTTCCTGAAAAAGAGGGCCTCTTTGATTCGCAGGATACTGAAAACACAGGAATGGGGAAAGTATGATGGCGATGAACCGAGACGAGGAGAACTCTAACTCAGTTAGAGGTTAGAGTTAGATTCTAACCCTGAACTAACTCTAAACCAAAGAGGTGTATGGATAGCAGGGTTAGATTGACAATAAATGCTCTATCTCAATCATTTGACTACTTTGGACCCTATTTTTAGTCAGACTAAAATAAGTCCCTTGGATCCAAGCACCCTCTTGGTGTGGCCGGCTCTTCCGTGGCCTCCTCCCGCTCACAATTGAAATAAACGAACCATCTATACAATCAAGCATGCAAAACATGATAATTTTTACTTTGCCCATACAAATGAGATATCCCACTTAAACATACAAGTCGTCAATCAAGCATCACAAAATAAAAAAACACTTCATGAAACAAAGAATGAGCTAACTCATCACGAAAGTTGTTCACGATTGGGAGGGAGCCCGGAGCCCCTCGCGCACCAAGGGAGGAGCTCGCCATCGTCGCTCTAGAGGAAGGCTCTGTAGAGCCGAAGCCCCGGGAACCCCTTCGACGCCGGCCCTTGCGAGTTGAGGTCGACACCGGCATGGGTAGCAGGGCCGCTTGCCGCCGACTGGGAACTTAATCTTTGGGCCTCTATAAATAATGCAAGCCTATAACTAAAATACCTAGAAAGGTGAACTGAATCTTTGGGCCTCTAGAAATAATGCAAGCCTGAAACTGAAATACCTAGAAAGGTGAACTGAATCTTTGGGCCTCTAGAAATAATGCAAGCCTGAAACTTAAATACCTAGAAAGGTGAACTTAATCTTTGGGCCTCTAGAAATAATGCAAGCCTAAAACTGAAATACCTAGAAAGGTGAACTGAATCTTTGGGCCTCTAGAAATAATGCAAGCCTGAAAGTGAAATACCTAGAAAGGTGAACTGAATCTTTGGGCCTCTAGAAATAACGCAAGCCTAAAACTCAAATACCTAGAAAGGTGAACTGAATCTTCGGGCCCCTAGAAACAATGCAAGCCTGAAATTGAAATACCAAGAAAGCTGAACTGAATCTTTGGGCCTCTACAAATAATGCAAGCCTGGAATTGAAATACCTAGAAAGGTGACCTGAATCTTTGGGCCGCTAGAAAGATTTATTACCTCCTCAAGCAGCATCAAACAATTCCATGTGTGCACCACAAATCTATAGCAAGTTTGATCGGGATCTACTTTTCCAAATCAGAATTAGCGCTAGAGCAAGAAAGATCAATGATATGGACGTGAGACAGAGAAGGAACGAACAAACTCACCCCTCTCGTGACCTCCCTGGTAGATGTGTCGCTGTCGCGCACGACAGAGGGAGAAAAACGACTGGTGAAGGGGGAGCAGGGCGACCTTCGAAGGTCGGAGGGAGAGGGCGGCCGGAGTAGGGCGGCGGAGGCCGGAAGGAGTGGGCGGCCGGAGGAGAGAGAGGGTGAGCGGCGCTTGGGCGGGCGGCCCTATGGGGAACAGAGAGGAGTCGTGCGAGAGGGGGGGAGCGATCTGGTGCGGGCAGGTGAGATTTTTTTAGGGGAGCGATCTGGTGCGGGCAGGTGAGATTTTTTTAGTTCTCTTTTAGTGGGCCCAGGATAACTAACCCAATTAGAACCTCTCCACCAGGCTAGTTTTTTAGCTGGGTTAGAGTAAACTAGCTCAAACTAACCCCTCTTGTTTCGATAATTTGAGGCTATTTCAATCCAAACTAGCTCTAACTCAGGGATCCAAACAAAGAGGAGTGTTACTGTACATGCTACAATGTGGACCGTAGCACATTGTTTTTATGGCCATATCACCACATTATTGTTTTCTACTGCTGGTTCACTGGGCTACCGTGGTTCGCACGGCTGGTTCACTGGGCTGCCGTGGTTCGCACTCCTCCGACCTGAGTAGTACTCCCTCCGTTCCTAAATATAAGTCTTCATAGATATTTCACTGTGGAGCACATACGGATGTATATAGATGCATTTTATGTGTAGATTCACTCATTTTTCTCCGTATCTGGTCCATAGTGAAATCTCTCCAAAGACTTATATTTAGGAACGGAGGGAGTAGTATAGTACTAGTATATACCGCATCATTCTTTGCTCCTTCTTACTACTCCGACATGTGGGAGAGCCAACATCCGGGTCGACGTGTCATGCACCAGATTAGAGCGCGGAACAGAAGGGGGGCATCACCCCGGTCGGAGCGCCAGTAATTCATGACTATAGTGAGTGGTCATATCACAAGTCTTTCCAGCAGTAACGCGCCGTCAAATCGCACAGCCCCACTCGCTCACCCTCCTCGCCTCTCTGTCAAACCGCCTACCCGAAAGCTGCCGCGCGTACTGCCAGGGAAAAGCCCTGCCCTCAACTTTTAACTACGCGAAAATAGTTCGAGCTTGTTCGTTCTATATAAATACAATACTTACTGTATGTTTATTCACCCAGGGGGTTGTTCAATGAATGGAGGGGCGGGGAGCACAAGTGAACAATACTACCTCTGTCCGGGTTTATTGGTCCCCATTGTATTTCGTGCCAAATTTTGACCATAGATTAGACTAAGAAAATGTTCACGCATGTCACCAAACATTATATTTTCAAAACTATGTTCAAATACGAATCCAATGAGATAATTTTTCTTGGCATGCATTAACATTTTGTTAGTTAAATCTTTAGTCAGAATTTGGCACAAACTATAAAAGGGACCTCTAAACCAGGACGGAGGTAGTACTATAGTAGTAGTAAGTAGGAGTCGTAGAGTAGTCACCTTAAATAGAGAGTTTCTTTTCTTTAATGCCACGTACACAAATTGAAACGCTTGTTGTGGAGAGAAAAAAGATAATCACTCCACTGTATATGGACGCAGGGGACTGAGCGCTTGCTTTACTAGGGTTGCTCTCTTCATTCTCTCATCCTCTCCAGATATAAACAAGACAGCGGTAGCGACATTTTCTCTCTGCTCACCACTGGTCATAGATCCGGCCGGATCCCTTCAGCCGGTGTGTGTAGAGGACTAAAAGGTGCATCATTCACGTGGTCATAGCCACCGAGGGAGGAAACCCACGGCTGCCGGAGGGGCCCGATCCTCTGCCCGTGTCGTTCTCTCCGACACAGCGCCGGCTCGGGAGGTCCTCCGACTCTTCTTCCTCCCTGCCGTATTGTCTGCAGATCCGACCTGCCGCCGCCGACATGCCGGCGACCCTCAGGTATAAGTTCTTTGAAAGCGGCCTTGCTCTACTGCCCCAGCTCCCCCACGTGTCTGCATGTGCATCTTTTTCTACTCCCATCAGCTCTTCCAAAGCCACCTAATTTTTTAGTATTATTAGAGGTAAAGCTACTTCATGCATTCGAATCTAGGTCTTTGTTCAAACAACGAAGAAAGGGGGGAAAGTTGTAGCATGAATCTAGGACTTGATTCAAAGAGGAAATAATATGGTGAAAGTAGTAGAGACCGGATACCCAACCGGTCTCTTGGTTGAAAAGGGAAATAATGGGAAAACGCAGTTCAAACTGGATAAGGAACAAATCTATTATTGGTTGAAAAAGGATAGAAAGTGGCGGCTGGTGGACAAGTCAACAGAGTATGTCCAGGATTAGATTTGCTGCCATCAGATAGTAAAAGGTCTCCAGGATTAGATTTCCTGCCCTCACATAGTAAAAGGTCTCAGGATTAGATTTGCTGCCCTCACATAGTAAAAGGTCTCAGGATTAGATTTGCTGCCCTCACATAGTAAAAGGTCTCAGGATTTGATTTGCTGCCCTCACATAGTAAAAGGTCTCAGGATTAGATTTGCTGCCCTCACATAGTAAAAGGCCTCCAGGATTAGATTTGTTGCCCTCACATAGTAAAAGGTCTCCAGGATTAGGTTTGCTGCCCTCACATAGCGTGAACAAGCTTGGCATCACCACTTTATGCCTCCATGTAGGTACATTGTGCTGATGCGTCCATTGTCGCATGTCCTTATACCAACCTTTTGCTGTTTTTTTTTGCGGGTAAACCAACCTTTTGCTGTAAGGGCGCATGTAAAATGAAGCAATCACACTGTTACCTTAGGGACATGTCTAACCAGTGTTATTGTTAATCTAATGCCTCCAGTGATAAGATGCAATTAAACTGTGTTACAAACGGCACTCTTGCTATTTTCCCCAGTATGATAAGTAAGTTGTTCCTTTACGCTGCTGAGTGTCCTGGTGTCCCCATGATCCCATGCCGTTAAACCAACTCTTTAGCTGCTGTTGATTTACTGTGTCTGGTAAACAAGCATTGCCACCATTAAAGTAATCCCATATCTGAGGAATCTCATTGTTGATCGTAATGCTTCTGGTAACATGAAGCATTGCTGACGTTTTAAAATTTCTACTGTCCTTACGTGATTGCCATGAACATAATTAAGATGCTTCTTTTCATTTTGTATATGTTTCGTATATTCTTATTGACCAGCAACTGTTTACTTTCTATCATTCGTGCAGATAGGGATATCCATTTCAACTTGTTGCTATTGTGACCTTTTGGTGAACTGCACAAAACACTTTTTTTGGAATGAGTGTCTTGTGCAGTTCAACTAAAATGTCACGTGGGCAACATCTCTCAATTTTGGTGGAACTACACAAAATGGTTAAACTAAAGTGAAACCATGCTCTCCTGTCTCCTTGTTTGTGCTATGCAAACATGCTGTTGCAAACAGGAATACTCTACTACAGATGTTGTGACAGTCAAGAGCAACATCTCTCAATTTTGGTGGAACTGCACAAAATGGTTCAACTAAAGCGAAATCATGCTCCCCTGTCTCCTTTTTTGTGCTATGCAAACATGTTGTGCAAACAGGAATACTCTACTACAGATGTTGTGACGGTCAAGAGCATTCACCAAGTTCTTCGATTGTATGACATGGCTAGCCAAGATGGATTTAACCCCGATATTCACTTTATCAAAAGGCTCTAATGGGTTGGTTCTGAATCTCGCAAGCTGGGATCAGTGAGATGTGTAGGCATCTTTGTTGTACTTATTATTTGAATCTTATTTGTTGGTTCTGAATCTTGCAAGCTGGGAATCAATGAGACATGTAGGCATCTTTGTTGTACTTATTATTTGGATCTTATTTGTTGGTTCTGAATCTTGCAAGCTGGGAATCAATGAGATCTGTAGGCATCTTTGTTGTACTTATTATTTGAATCTTATTTGTTGGTTCTGAATCTTGCAAGCTGGGAAACACGGCATGATGATGCAGAGGACAGCAACCATAACAAACAATTCAAACTTGGTAGTATTATCTTTGTGAAAGTGCGACAAATGTGTTGATCGTGTGCGTCCTGAGAATAATAATTCTAATTGTTGTGCATGTTGATCCTATGGCACTGATAGAACGAGCCAATGCATTGCTTGTTTTAAGTATAAATTTCTACTAAAGCTAATTTACTTTAAGTAAAGTGACCACTAACTCCTGTTATTACAGTACCAATACAGACCCGCTCGTGAACCGACGTGTGGCCGGAGTAGGTTTCTTAATGGAGGCGTTTGAATGCGCCGAGGGTGCATCTTCTACCGGGCGTGCAGCGGACAAGGGAGGGTTAGTAACTGTTGTCGCCTGTACACACTCAGCTTACTATTGAATCCAGTTCCCCAAGAGTTGAAAAACAAACTGCTGCCGCCGCCTACACACTCGTTCACTCGAAGAGACTCCAATTGCGATCCGAGGGGTGAGCCTGCTGGATATGGACTTCAGCAAGGAGTTAATTCACCGTTCAGTCCTATGGCTGCACCAAGTTGAATGTGATGTACACCAACGATACGGACTCGGTGAAGCTCTGCCTCGCCTCAGTCCTATGGCTGCACCAGGTTCTAGAGCATTCGCCCGTTTCATCGGAAGCGCCGACTGCACCTTTGCTACGGTGGAGAGAAGGAAGAATGCGACGATTCGGCCATCTGGTGCAACAAGCTTGTCGACATCCAGAAGCAATACAAGATCATCAGCAACGGGCAGGAGAAGGACTCCGTGGTTGACCTCGCTGAGACCGTCATCGACCCCTAATATGCCAACTTGAAAGAAGACGACCTGAGCACGTGGGGGGTACCTCTGAATCTAGCCTACATAACCTACGCAGCCAAGGATGCATACGCATGCTACGACATGTACAGGCAGATCTTGGACATGAGGGCGTGTCTGCTTCCCGTAACCGACGAGTACACAGACAGCCGCGGCATCATGATCAAGCGTGCCAGGAAGGTCTAGATGTTGTACTTTATCTGTTTATAAGAACCTTTATCATCTGAGTGTTTCATGCATTAGCCTATGTGTCGTAATTATCTGTTTTGTGCGAAATATTTCTTTTAAGAACCCATTAACCTGATTGCTTTTTTTAGTGGCTATTTGCTAATGTATGTAAACTAGTTCACTTGTCCGTAAAAAAAACTAGTTCACTCGGCTGTTGTGCTTTGAATCTCCTTCCTCCCAACATATTCCTCTCCTCAGGTGGACCCAGCAGGTCTCTGAATTTTTTCCCACTTTCTTTTTTGATGTAAACTGAGTTTTCTCCCAGTACTTTCCCCTAGAACCAACTCAACTGTCCCACGTCTAGCCTAAAAATAATAATACCCCACGTACTATTAACTCATCAAATTAAAATGATATTTTATTTCGTAAGTTGAAAGTTCTTACAAAATAATAATAATAATTGTTTATATATAACTTGCCAAGTTAACTCCTAGTGATTGCGTACATAAGCTTCCAAAGATTTTACTGACGTGCAATCATGTGTTTATGTTTTTATAACATTTCTCCGTCTAGCCCAACATGATATTTTCACCCAGCCCAGCAAGTCCGCGGATTTCGAGAAAAATGCAAATGGGATTTAAACGGGCTGCATAGATGCTACATCATTGTTTCACCCAGCCCACCAAATGGACTAAAAAACAAATGGACTGGCTAACATGTGGGCCAGTAGGTCGAAGCCTAAGAAGGCATTGGATTTACATCTAACGGCCGGCATTCTTCTTCAATCTCTTGTCTTCTTCCCCCAGCGCTGCCGGAACCGCCTGCTCCAGCCTTCGGCGTCCAGCGGCGTTGTTTTGCGCTCCTCAGCGAAACGCTACCCAGCCGACGGCCAGGCCATCCCTCCACTCCGCACCTCCTGTTATTCTTTGCCGAGTGTAGGCCCACCCCGCACCCAAACCAGTCAAGTTTCCCACTCCTATCCGTCGGTGACTCCACTACCACGTCTTCCCCATCTCCGGATCGTTCCAGTCTGGGGCCTTGCCGTCGTCCACCGCCTCGGTGCGCTCGGTGCGGCGTGGTCAACATGCGAGAGTCATCGGAAGAGGACTGTACGTGGAGAGCCTGACGGCTGGGACCCACGAGGTCCATGGTCGCATGCAAGGAAAGTTCCTCCTTATTACGCACTGTACGTGCACTATACGTGGGAAGGGCTTCTGTATTTCGCGAATAAAACGTCCCCCCCCCCCGCTGACAGGTCAGACCCACCAGCTATATCTTCGCACGCAAGGAAGTGCCTCCGTATTACGCACCAAAAAATGAATACCCCCTGCTAGCTGGGACCCACCATAGTGGGTGGCTAACTTGTGGGCCTACTAAGTTGACGAGGACGGAGGGCTTTGTCAACTTAGTCAATATAACGATTCTAGCTCCAGTTACCGTACGATGTCCATCCAACGGCCATAGTGCTTCTTCAACCTCTGGTCTTCTTGCTCCAGCCGCCCAAAGCAGCGCCGGTCGTGTCGCGTGCTCCTGCCTCTCGTGGCCGGCTGTGATGCCGCGGAGGCCTCACTGCCCCCTACTACTCCCACCGCTGGCCCAGGGTATCCCTCTACTCACCCACACCCCATGTTATTCTGCGGCGACAGCAGCCTCACGCCGCAGCTGAACCAGTGAACCCTCGTACTCCTCTCCGCGTGGGCATCCACAGCCGCGTCTTCCCCGGCTCCTCGTCATCCCCTTCCTAGGCCTCGCCGTCATCCACCGCCTTGGTGCTCTCGGCGCGGCGTGGTCAATGTGGTCAACGACCGACTTCCATCAGAAGAGTACTGTACGTGGAGAGGCTGACAGCTGGGTCCAAGGCCACATCCCAGTTTTTTTGTGATTTGCCAAGTAAGTCGCTTTGTCAGGCCTGTTGGACTGCAAATCTTTCAAGACGAGGAGAGCTTCATTCGGCTAGCCGAGAAAATGGCCTATAAGTAATGAGAAATGGGCTGTACATTTTTAAAACACATCAAACCGGCAATTGGTTTCAAATATCTTTTTTTTCATTTCGAGATTTTAAATTACATTAATTTTTATGCGTGGAGAATTTGTTGGATTTTATATTGATACACATTTATTTTCAAAATCAGTTTGAATGTGAGTCGAAATTTCGGGATTAAAAATAGTTTGGACCGCACCGAAATATGCAAAATTTCGTATAATTTTTTAGCCGTGGCCACAATATGGGTTGTAATGCTAACAAAAAGAATATTGGCTCCAAACAAAACCTTAAGAATTAGCAAATGGGCTGTAAATTATTAGAAATAATGGCAGATGGGATGTATGTTATTTTCCACAGATTTGAGGCTTTCCTAAAAAAAGGTTGACGCACAAGCAGTGACTGTTGGATGGCCAGCCAACGGCCGTCGTGCTTCTTCAATCTCTGCTCTTCCTGCTCCAGCCGCTCAAACAAGCGCCGGTGGGACTACCTGCTCCCTCCTCCCCGTGGCCGGCTGTGCTTCCGCGCAGACCTCATCGCCCCACCGTACTCTCATCACTGGCCTAGCCATCCCTCTACTCACCCACACCTGCTATTATTCTCCGGCGACAGCACACGAACCAGTAAACCCTCGTTCAGTCGTACTCCCCTCCGCGTGGGAAACAACTGCGGAGTCTTCCCTGCCTCCGTGTTGTTCCCTTCCTAGGCCTCGTCGTCGTCCACCGCCCTGGTGCTCTCGGCGCGGCCTGGTCAACGTGGTCAACGACCGACATGCATCTGAAGTTGACTGTACGTGGAGAGGCCGACAGTTGGGTCCACGGCCGCACGCAAGGAAATGCCTCCTTATTACGTGCAAAATAATGATTCCTCCACCTGACATCGGGGACCCACCGAAAGGGCCTCAGTATTTTGTGAAAAAAACGTTACCGCCGCTGACAACTCAGACCCACCAGCTATATCTTCGCACGCAAGGAAGTGCCTCCTTATTACGCACAAAAAAATGAATACTCCCCCTGTTAGCTGGGACCCAGTATAGAGGCAAGCTGACGTGTGGGCCTACTAAGTTGACGGGGACGAAGGGCTTTGTCAACTTGGTCAATATGCACGATTCTAGCTCCAGTGACCGTACGATGTCCATCCAATGGCCGTAGTGCTTCTTCAACCTCTGGTCTTCTTGCTCCAGCCGCCCAAACCAGCGCCGGTCGTGCCTCGTGCTCCTGCCTCCCGTGGCCGGCTGCGATGCGGCGGAGGCCTCACCGCCCCTACTACTCCCACCGCTGGACAGGCCATCCCTCTACTCACCCACACCCCCTGTTATTCTGCGGCGACGGCAGCCTCACACAGCAGCGAACCAGTGAACCCTCGTACTCCTCTACACGTGGGCATCCACTGCCGCGTCTTCCCCGGCTCTGTGTCGTCCCCTTCCTAGGCCTCGCCGTCGTCCACCGCACTGGTGCTCTCGGCGCGGCGTGGTCAACATGGTCAAGGAATGGCTTCCATCGGACGTGGATTGTACGTGGAGAGGCTGACAGCTGGGTCCACGGCCGCAGCAAGGAAGTGCCTCCTTATTACGCGCAAAATAATTATTCCTCCACATGACAACGGGGACCCACCGGACGGGCCACCATATTTCGCGAAAAAAACGTTTCCCCCTGACTGTTGGGACCCACCAGCTACACCTTCGCACGCAAGGAAGTGCGTCCGGGTAAAAAAATGATTTGACCCCCTGACTACTAGGACCCACCGGCTACATCTTCGCACGCAAGGAAGTGCGTCCGGCAAAAAAAACCCAAAACGATTCGCCCCCCTGACTGCTGGGACCCACCAGCTACATCTTCACACGCAAGGAAGTGCCTGACAGTCGGGACCCACCTAGTCGAAGCGTACAGAGCATTGTCATTCTGGTCGCGAACGTGTACGTACATCTGGTCGATGTAGAGGCGCGCATGTGTCGTAGATGTAGAGGCGCGCACGTGTCATAGTAGAGGCGTGCACGTAGCATGTACACATACGTACAGCGGCGAGGGTGCAAGAAAGAAAATACGGCCATGTACGTACATACGGGCAGGGTCTCTAACGCCTATCGTGCATACGTACATGGCTGGGTCGAAACGGAGAAACAGCATCGTCGTCGTGTTCATGGGGAGCCAACCGGCTGGGTCGGAACAGAATGCGTGGTCGTGTTCATCGGGAGGGCTTGGACGGAACAGGCGATGGAAATGAGGCATGGCGTACCGCACAATGGAGGAAACGGCCTTGTGTTTGACCGGCCACATTCAAAACGGGGTCCTGTTGATCAGGAGGGGCCTAGCGTACCGCAAAACGGAGGAAACGGACCTCCTACGGTCAAAACAGGGGTCCTGTTGATCGAGAGGGGTGTGGCGTGCCACAAAACAGAGGAAACGGACCTCCTACGGTCGAAACGGGGGTCCTGTTGATCGGGAGGGGCGTGTCGTACCGCAAAACGGACGAAACGGAGTTCTGTTGGAGCGCTACGGTCGAAACGGGGGGGAGGGGTGTGGCGTACCGCAAAACGGGACTCCACGGGATACTGTTCATCTCCACTGTCGACCTCCTCCAGCCTCACGGGCTACCGTCGACCTCCTCCAGCCTCCACGGGCTCCTGTTCATCCAGCCCCCACCGCGCGCTACTCCACCGGCTACTGTTCAACCACCCCTCCAAGGGCATCCCTCCATCGTCTACTGTTCATCCAGCTCTCCACACC
>NC_057804.1:578107622-578132027 GCF_018294505.1 Triticum aestivum
CCTCCACCGTCTACTGTTCATCCAGCCCTCCACACCACGAGGTCATGTTCAACCACCCCTCCACGGCCACCCCTCCACCGTCTACTGTTCATCCAGCCATCCACACCACGGGTTCCTGTTCATCCAGAGGCAATGCCACCGCTCACTGTTCATCCAACCCCCCCCCCGCAATGCTCACTGTTCATCCCAGAGGCAGCATCGATCGGCTTTAGTTAGCAGCAGTAGCGAAGGAATCGCTCCGTCGGGTTCAGTTAACAGCCATCGATCGATCGCTCGGGTTCAGTAATGCGTAGCCTGCAGTGCAATCGCTCGGGTTCAGTTAGAGCCCAACGCCTCACTCGGCTTCAGTTAGAGCCAACGCCTCGCACACACGCGCGTACCTGTACGAGACAAACACGCATCGCTCTCCCATCATAACCGGCAACTCCCCGAAATTTTCCTTCCCCTCGCTTCTACCACGGTTTTTTCCGTCATGGACGGCCAAAAGAATGTCATGCAGCTGCGTCTCCGGCCCGCTCAGGATGAAAAGCCCATTTCTGTCATGATTTTTTGTCATAGAAGTAGGAGCCCACTACATCTATGATGATACCGGGTTTTGTCACAATTATCGTCATAGAAGTGTCATATGTATGATAGAAAAAAAATCGTTCGGCCCAAAATGTCACGGATGTGTCTTTTTTTGTAGTGATAACACCGGTATGACGGAAACTAGGGCGGCAAGAGTGGAACAAAACACCAGGCATAAGGCCAAGTCTTCCACCCTTTACCAAGTATATAGATGCATTAATTAAATAAGAGATATTGTGATATCCCAACAAAATCCTGTCCAGCATTGAGCAATCTTCAACTTCACCTGCAACTAACAACGCTATACGAGGGGCTGAGCAAAGCGGTAACATAGCCAAGCAATGGTTTGTTAGGAAGGTTGAAAAGGTTAGAGGCTGACATGGCAATTTGGGAGGCTTGAAGAGCAAATGATAGGTAGCGCAGCATAGCGATAGAACGAAGCAACTAGCATATCAATGATAGTAGCGAGATCCAAGGTGATGGTCATCTCGCCTGAAATCCCACTAGGAAGAAGAACGAGTCCATGAAGAAGTCGAACGGATGAAGACGAACCAAGCGTAGACGACTGGATCCTCACGATCGCAACGAAATAGGAACTATCGAGAAGAAGCACAACCGAAAAGAAGCAAACAACATAGTAAACAAACAACACATGAACAAGGCATGATGCACAACCAAGTATGATGCATGTCCGGTTTAAATAGCATGGCATGGCAAAGTGCAACAAACAATACTACAAGTTAAGTGGAGCTCAATATGCAACGAGTTGCATATTGACGAAACACCACATTCAAAATATTTAGTTCACTTTCAGTTATGTACCCAACAAGTTTAAATGTTCTTCACATGGCAAAAGGTGAAGCATAATAAAACTACACTATCTAAGCAATTTAAATGGGGCCGGAAACAACAAACAACACATCCGGAAAATCCCCATATGCATATTTCGAATTTTGTACTGTTCTTCCCTAAAACATATTTTATTGTTGTTAAACAGGAAAATAGAGTGCACCATGTTAAACTAGGCATTTTCCACCCCATTTACATATAAAGTTTATTTAAAACCGAGCTACGGTTATTTAGTTATGAAATAAATCATTTTAACATGGCATTTGAGAAAATTTAAACAAACAACATTTTAAACATTTTAAACATGGATGAAAGTGGCATATTATTAATCTACACAAAATTGTAAGCATTTTACATGTGTAAATCATTTGAATCCGATGCACGGTTGATGAGTTATTATATGCATGATGTGCAAGGGCTTTTCTGCAAATCTGTCGTTCACTGGATTAATAGGCCAATTCGTTCAGGAAAAAATACACGGGCCGAAATTGGCTGGCCCAACAGGAGCATACACAGGGCGGGGCTGCTCACCAGGCCTCATGGGCCGGTTGGTGGAGAGGGAGGCCGGCAGGGGGCGCACTAGGCCTTGCGCGAGACACGGCCCAGGCGCGGGTTCGATGCGGTCAATGCGACAACGAGGGAGTTGCTGCTGTTCATTTCTGAATAACAGAAACAGGGCGAGGCAGGGGATCCAGATGCCCGATGGCTTGAAGATGGCGCGGCGACGGACTTGGCGCAGCTGCAGACGGCGCCAGGGACGGTGAAATGGGAGGTGGCCGGAGGAGCGGCAAACGGCGAAGAGGAGGCCGGTTCGGGGCGATGCAGTCAACGGCGTGGGGCGGTTGCAGCGGCTGTAGCTGCCGCTCGTTGCAGAGGAGATGCGGCGTGGCGACGGACTTGCAGCAGCGGGCGCGGCGGAGGAGGCCAGGACGGGCCGTGGCTGGAGGAGGAGGAGGTGGATCCAGCCGGATCTGAGGCGGGGAAGGGCACGGACGGCGCAGCAGAGGCGGCTTCCTCTGTCTGCTCTCGACAGAAGGAGGCAGCGCGGCGCGGAACAACGCTTGGGCTGCGGCATGGAGACGACAGCAGCGACGCGTACGGGGCTCCGACGAGGCGATGCAGATGCGGAGGAGGCAGTCGCGGGCGGCCGGCGGCGGGCTTGAGCTACTTGCAGCTTCCATGGCGTTCTCCTGCGAGAACAGAGAGGGCGGGAGATACTAGAGTGAGAAAGAGAACATGAACCAAGAGAGGAAAGGGACAGGAGGAGAAGGGAGGCGAGGCCGGCCTGGGAGTGCTGGTCGTCGGCAGCGACGTCCGGTTGAGGGAGAGGCGGCGGGGTCGAGGCGCGGGCGCAGAAACTCATGTGCGTGCTCGCACATGAGCGCGAGGCTCTTTCCTCGGGTGGTTCCTGGAGGCAGCGCCAAGGACGAGGTGGTCAGGGACAGCGCAGGTCGCGGGCGTGGCAGATGGAGCTCGGGCTCCTGGTTGCTGCTCAGGAGGCGTGAAGCAGAGGAGGCTTGAGGCTGGATGGGGGATCGAGCAGAGGTCGGGTGATGGTTGGACGGGGATGGATCCCAAGGAAGAGGATCGGTGTGGCGGCGGCGCTGAGCAAAACGAGGGAGGCACGGGAGGATGGTGGTTGGCTGTGGGTGATCCCGATGGGGATTGAGCAGGTGGCGGCGCAATGGGACAAGAAGCCTAGGTTTTAGGGTTAGGCAAATAGGTCTATATATATAGAAAATGAGGGCTAAGTTTGGACCCTCCAATTAAATCGGACGGTCGACAAATAAATATATAGGAAGTTCAAATAATAAAACAGAGAGAAGAAAGAAAAGAGAGAGAGGTTAGGGGTGGAGCTTGGGCAGGAGGGAAATTTTCTTGCACTCGCAAAAACGAGCGTGACCCAAGAAAATAGGATTGTGCATGTGTGAGAGGTTAGAATTCGAACTCATTTGAATTTAATTCAAATGGTCTTGCATAGGAAGTAGGTGCTAGGGAGGTCCAAAAATGTTGAGACTTTAGGAGGAGCCTCGATAAAAGAGATAAGAATTGTTGGCAAAGTTTGGGTACCAAACTTGAAGTAGAAAGGGCATGGGAATTTTGCAAGTGTGTTACGGTTAATTCCAAGCTAATGGAATATTTTATCGTAGCTCCCTAAATATCGGGAGGATATGTTATAAAGAGAAATCACCATGTGAATTCCCTCAATTTAAATGGACCGAGGATCCAAACAATTTATTTAGATGAGTTGCAAAAATTAAATGACATGATGGCATGATGACATGATGCAATGCAACAAATAAATAAAACACACGGCAAAGCTCGGAATAGCTGGAAGTCTTCTGGAGCGCCGGGCTCGGGGCGTTACAACACTCCACCACTACAAGAGGATCTCATCCCGAGATCTAGGATGGCACCGGAGAGAAACGAAAGAGGAAGAGAAAAGGTAAAACTAAGTTGCTTATTTGACGAACGAGTGAAACCACGAACCTTGAGAGGTTGAGCGATTTAAAATAAAGAGTACAACAGAGATGAATGAGATTGCAAACAATCCGTTAGAAAAGAGGAACGAGGAACATTACGATAACTTGAAGGTTGCAAAGACATGAATCAAGAGTTTAATGGACAAGATAGAATTCGAAACCACTCCGGTTAAAATAAGATGAGAGAGGAAGAATTCGGGCAGCACTCCGGTTGAACATGGAAGGAATAGAACATGAACTTGAGAAGATGTGATGATACTTGATGAAATCAACAACACACTGCCTCCGAAACTATTGAAAGAATGGTGCAATGGGTAAGAAGGATTTCAGACAGCACTCAGGTTGAAAATAGAGGCAAAACTTGACAAGATGAAAGAACTTGAATTAGAACACAACACTCCGGTTAAATGGATAAGCAAGAGAATAACATGATCTTGGCAAAATGAGATGATGGGTCAACGAGAGCAACATCACAATGCCTCCGGAAGAAATGAAAGAATGGAATGGAATGAACGGGGGGAAACAAGATCTTGAAAGAGCACGCTTACAAGAAATGCTAGAACGGAGTTGTTGGAAAACCAACAACAAAAAGAATAAGCTTGTAGTGGGCTTATGGAAACATCTCAACACTTGAGGTGAAATTCTGCCACTAACGAAAAACAATTGCTTGTTTGAGATCAAACAAGAGATGAAAACGTCTTTCGCCGAGAGGACAGGAGAAACCTCGGAACATTGATAAGCACCACAAATAGCAACATTCCTTAGGGAAGGCTTTAGGTGAAATCTATACCAAGATAACTCCAAAGAAGAGATTGATGGATTTAAAATACCTCATTCTTGACAACATGTGAACCGCGAAACCTGAATGGAAATTGCCAAGAATGATATAACACCACCTCAAAAGCTAAGGTAGAAAGATTGCACTTCGAAATGCAAGAAGAAGAATACTTGAACTCCCCAAAACAAAATGTGTGTTCAACACCATGTTTATTTTAGAGTATAGCTTGGCGGGTCATAACTTTGAGAGAAATCTTGAAGAACAATTGAAGAATGAAAGGAATCCTTGATGAACCACCATGTAGAGCCTCCATGGAGAACTCCGGTAATAAAAGGATGATGAGATAGGAATGAAGGATGAAAAGAATAAGACTAAAGCCTTGTGTTGATTTAGATGGAGCTTCGCGACGATAATGCGCAAAACTTGGAACTCCGGAAAAGAAAAGATGAAGCATCTCGATCCGAGAAATGTGACATGATGAACAACTCCAGAAAGAAGAAACTAGATTACTTGGATGAAACAATAATAAGAATTACGTTATGTGTATCCTTCACCAATTTAAATTGATGACAAGCAACGGATTTGGCATACTACTTATTCTTCTTGAGGGATTGAAAAGAGATATAGCGCCAACTTGAAGAAGTTATTAATGGGACCACCGGTGGGATTGGAAACAACGAATGAAATGATACGGTAGCAAATGGAGAGGAATCTCGAACGAACCACCGTAAGAATTGAAAATGAAAGTAGCAAAGGCACAATTCACCGGAAAGAATGAAGATACTTGGGGGGATTTAGATACATGAGAACGAAGAGAACATGAACTGATTAGAGGATATTTGAACGATTCACCGGTAAGATTTGGAGAACGATAGCTACACGTTGAGAATGAAGAATTATGACATGATGGCCTTCGGAGGAAAGAAATGGAAACAACTCATTAAATGCTCCGGATGGGTGAAAAGAATTCCCACAATCGAAAACAATTATGATAGGATGGCATCAAACTTGAACTACCATCTTTGGAAGAACGGGTAAGGATTTAAGAGGAACTCTTCTTCGGTCTTCAAAATACGAGAATGACGATGAGAAACACCACCATGAATTTTTTAGATGCTCCGGGAGAATGAAAAACAAAGAGGTTGAGCCAACAATGAAAAATAATTTGAAAGCAATCTTGGAGAAGGCATGTGACTGATGGGATCCATTCTTACGTCACACTTGAAAAGAATTTGAGAATAACTTCGGGATAATTAGAAGAGTCAGGTAAGATCCTGGAAAAAGACCTGTGGGTTAGGGCCCACTCAAAAGAAAACACTGTTGAACAATTTTAAAGAGAGGTTGCACCGGTTGAATTAAATGGCTCAAAAGAGAAAACAACCTCGAGATCTCTTGAACGGATTGATAATGGAGACACAAATCTTCTGAGATATCCTCGGCACTTCGGATATGAATAGAGAGAGGTGAACAATTAAGACGTGCACCGACATGGAAAAACATTTGAAACGAGGAAAGGAATATGATGAACATCGAAAGCTTGAATTGGATCCACCGGAGAAGAAACAACAATGAAGGATGATGAACTTGAAATTGTTGAGCATCTTCATGGGAAATCACCGGATAAGAACATTGAAAGAAAAGAATGAAGAGACTTCCCACAAATAAAAGGATACATCATTAAGAAATGTGAGTCCTTGAAGAAAAAGGGTGGGAGGGCGGGAAAACAAAGGCAACTTGGGGACGGATGAAACAAACACCGGTGAGAAAACTTAGAGTTGATCTTGCGGTTGTTGAAAATGATCGGATCCACTTGAAGAGAAGCACACCGGTTGGAAAAGAATTAACATGACGACCTCGATGATCAAGAAGGATAAGTATTCACATAGCAATATGAGAACAACGTTTAGGGAAGGTATGGATTCAACATTTAACTTCGAAGCAACTCGAATACCACAAATAAAACACAACAAAGGATTTGGCTTGCAGAATAAGCCGGAACAAACATATGATAGAGATTTCGTCCGAATTTTTTGTGGTGGGGCCCACACGGGCTCGATCGTACAGCACCATCATGTACAAGGCAGTGCACATGACATACGAAGTGTCCCCGAACCAGCATAGCCAAGGGCTCTTTAAGAAACAACGAGACCACTGTAAAAACGACCGTGGATAGGCGGACCACTAGACGTTGAACCCCAATCTCATATCATGCATCTGTCGGAAAGATATTCTAGGAGCTACTTGAATTCCCACCTATAAAACTCCCGAAACTTTCTGGTTATGCAATCTAGTGTTGGGGATACAGGGGAAGCAATATATCTCACCCAAACTAACAATCCCTACATCCAGTTGTATCCATCTGTCAACACATAACCAACAAAACTCCGGAAATCGTGTACCTCAACCTTCGAAAAGCATCCATTATACAAGCTATGGCAATACTCCTGAACTCCCCAGTACTGGGTGGCGTCGAGGTTATCTCACCAACAACTGCATAAAAGAGATTTTCGATGTCGGCAAAACTCAAGTATTCCAGAACTGCAACGATAAAATTGTGACGACAACACCTCGGAGCTCAACTCCCCGGGACACTGCCACAACCCCTAAATGTCAGGAGGCACCAAGAACAATGTTCTCATCACAAGAATATCGGAACAATTCCAAGATACCCGCGTGATCCTAAAAAAAATTCTGAAAAATTGAGGAGAGGAAAGACAAAACATCTATGTCGAGAGTCCTCACCAGAGCGACGAAGGGGGCTAAGGAGTAAAAAGAATCCTACTCTCTGATATATATAATACTAAGACTCAAAATAGTTTTCTTCTAGACTCAACAACGGCCAAGCTACACGATCAAACAAGGGGGGCTCCTAAGGTCGATCGAGGCTCTGATACCAACTTGTCACGCCCAATATGTGATACTATCCTAAAGAGACTCGAAGGTCCCACCAAGGATAGAACCGCATATTGATACGCTTTTGCAAGGTGGATATCATTACATCAACATTACATAATAGATGGGGATACATACAAAAGGCATACAATGCCACACGAATACAACATCATCTTACATAAGAGCACCATCCAACTACGGATGAAACACAAATAGAAACTCAAACGACATCCACCCTGCTAGCCCTGGTTGCCGACCTGGAACCTATCCCCTGATCGAAGAAGAAGCAGAAGAAGAACTCCAAAACAAGCAAACATCGCTCTCGCATCATGATCATCGCATAACATGTACCTACAACTGCTGTTGTAGTAATCTGTGAGCCACGAGGACTCAGCAATCCCATTACCATGGGTATCAAGACTAGCAAAGCTTAATGGGTAAGGAAGGGGGGTAAAGTGGTGAGGTTGCAGCAGCGACTAAGCATGATAAGGTGGCTAACGTACGCAAATAAGAGCGAGAAGAGAAGCAACGGAATGGTCGTGAAGCTAGCAATGATCAAGAAGGTGATCCTAAACTCCTACTTGTGTCAAACATAACCCAAAACCGTGTTCACTTCCTGGACTCCGCCAAAAAGAGACCATCACGGCTGATAAGGTGGCTAACATACACAAATAAGAGCGAGAAGAGAAGCAACGGAATGGTCGTGAAGCTAGCAATGATCAAGAAGGTGATCATGAACTCCTACTTATGTCAAACATAACCCGAAACCGTGTTCACTTCCCGGACTCCGCCAAAAAGAGACCATCACGGCTACACACGGAGTTGATGCATTTTAATTCGAATCTGGTGTCAAGTTCTCTACAACCGGACATTAACAAATTCCCATCTGCCACATAACCACAGGCACGTCTCTCGAAAGTTTATACCCTGCAGGGGTGTCCCAACTTAGCCCATCACAAGCTCTCACGGTCAACGAAGGATATTCCTTCTCCCAGGAAGACCCGATCAGTCTCGGAATCCCGGTTTACAAGACATTTCGACAATGGTAAAACAAAACCAGCAAAGCCGCCCGATGTGCCGACAATCCCGATAGGAGCTGCACATATCTCGTTCTCAGGGCAACACCGGATGAGACTAGCTACGAGTAAAACTAGCCCTCAAGTTTCCCCGAGGTGGCCCCGCAGGCAGCTCGGTTCGGACCAGCACTTAGAGAAGCACTGGCCCAGGGGGGCTAAAATAAAGATGACCCTCGGGTTGGCCGACCCAAGGGAAGGGTATAGGTGGTGGTGAGGCAAATGGTAAAACCAAGGTTGGGCCTTGCTGGAAGAGTTTTATTCAAAGCGAACTGTCAAGGGGGTCCCATAAATCACCCAACCGCGTAAGTAACGCAAAATCAAGGAACATAACACCGGTATGATGGAAACTAGGGCGGCAAGAGTGGAACAAAACACCAGGCATAAGGCCGAGTCTTCCACCCTTTACCAAGTATATAAATGCATTAATTAAATAAGAGATATTGTGATATCCCAACAAAATCATGTCCACCATGGAGCAATCTTCAACTTCACCTGCAACTAACAATGCTATACGATGGCTGAGCAAAGCGGTAACATAGCCAAGCAACGGTTTGCTAGGAAGTTTGAAAAGGTTAGAGGCTGACATGGCAATTTGGGAGGCTTGAAGAGCAAATGATAGGTAGCGCAGCATAGCAATAGAATGAAGCAACTAGCATAGCAATGATAGTAGAGAGATCCAAGGTGACGGTTATCTTGCCTGAAATCCCGCTAGGAAGAAGAATGAGTCCATGAAGAAGTCGAACGGATGAAGACGAACCAAGCGTAGACGAACGGATCCTCACGATCGCAACGAAATAGGAACTATCGAGAAGAAGCACAACCGGAAAGAAGCAAACAACATAGTAAACAAACAACACATGAACAAGGCATGATGCACAACCAAGTATGATGCATGTCCGGTTTAAATAGCATGGCATGGCAAAGTGCAACAAACAATACTACAAGTTAAGTGGAGCTCAATATGCAACGAGTTGCATATTGACGAAACACCACATTCGAAATATTTAGTTCACTTTTAGTTATGTACCCAACAAGTTTAAATGTTCTTAACATGGCAAAACGTGAAGCATAATAAAACTACACTATCTAAGCAATTTAAATGGGGCCGGAAACAACAAACAACAAATCCGGAAAATCCCCATATGCATATTTCGAATTTGGTACTGTTCTGCCCTAAAACATATTTTATTGTTGTTAAACAGGAAAATAGAGCGCACCATCTTAAACTAGGCATTTTTCCACCCCATTTACATATAAAGTTTATTTAAAACCGAGCTACGGTTATTTAGTTATGAAATAAATCATTTTAACATGGCATTTGAGAAAATTTAAACAAACAACATTTTAAACATTTTAAACATGGATGAAAGTGGCATATTATTAATCTACACAAAATTGTAAGCATTTTACATGTTTAAATCATTTGAATCCGATGCACGGTTGATGAGTTATTATATGCATGATGTGCAAGGGCTTTTGTGCAAATCTATCGTTCACTAGATTAATAGGCAAATTCGTTCAGGGAAAAAAACACGGGCCGAAAGTGGCTGGCCCAACAGGAGCATATAGAGGGCAGGGCTGCTCACCAGGCCTCATGGGCCGGTTGGTGGAGAGGGAGGTCGGCAGGGGCGCGCTAGGCCTTGCGCGAGACACGACCCAGGCGCGGGTTCGATGCGGTCAACGCGATGACGAGGGAGCTGCTGCTGTTCATTTCTAAATAACAGAAACAGGGCGAGGCAGGGGATCCATACGCCCGATGGCTTGAAGATGGCGCCGCGACGGACTTGGCGCAGCTGCAGACGGCGCCAGGGACGGTGAAATGGGAGGTGGCCGGAGGAGCGGGAAACGGCGAAGAGGAGGCCGGTTTGGGGCGATGCAGTCAACGGCGTGGGGCAGTTGCAGCGGTTGCAGCTGCCGCTTGTTGCAGAGGAGATGTGGCGCGGCGACGGACTTGCAGCAGCGGGCACGGCGGAGGAGGCCAGGACGGGCCGTGCCTGGAGGAGGAGGTGGATCCAGCCGGATCTAAGGCGGGGAAGGGCGCGGACGACGCGGTAGAGGCGGCTTCCTTTGTCTGCTCCCGACAGAAGGAGGCAGCATGGCGCGGAACAGCGCTTGGGCTGCTGCACGGAGTCGACGGCAGCGACACGTACGGAGCTCCGGGGAGGCGATGCAGATGCGGAGGAGGCGGTCGCGGGCGGCCGGCGGCGGGCTTGAGCTACTTGCAGCTTCCATGGCGTTCTCCTGTGAGAACAAAGAGGGCGGGAGATACTAGAGTGAGAAAGAGAAGAGGAACCAAGGGATGAAGGGGACAGGAGGAGAAGGGAGGCGAGGCCGGCCTGGGAGTGCTGGTCGCCGGCGGCGATGTCCGGTTGAGGGAGTGGCGGCGGGGTCGAGGCGCGGGCGCAGAAACTCATGTGTGTGCTCGCACACGAGTGCGAGGCTCTTTCCTCGGGTGGTTCCTGGAGGCAGCACCAAGGACGAGGTGGTCGGGGATAGCGCAAGTCGCGGGCGTGGCAGATGGAGCTCGGGCTCCTGGTTGCTACTCGGGAGGCGTGAAGCAGAGGAGGCTCGAGGCTAGATGGGTGGATCGAGCAGAGGCCGGGTGATGGTTGGACGGGGATGGATCCCAAGGAAGAGGATCGGTGTGGAGGCGGCGCCGAGGAAAACGAGGGAGGCACGGGAGGATGGTGGTTGGCTGTGGGTGATCCTGATGGGGATTGAGCGGGTGGCGGCGCGATGGGACAAGAAGCCTAGGTTTTAGGGTTAGGCAAATAGGTCTATATATATAGAAATTGAGGGCTAAGTTTGGACCCTCCGATTAAATCGGACGGTCGAGAAATAAATATATAGGAAGTTCAAATAATAAAACAGAGAGAAGAAAGAAAAGAGAGAGAGGTTAGGGGTGGAGCTTGGGCAGGAGGGCAATTTTCTTGGACTCGCAAAAACGAGCGTGACCCAAGAAAATAGGATTGTGCATGTGTGAGAGGTTAGAATTCGAACTCATTTGAATTTAATTCAAATGGTCTTGCATAGTAAGTAGGTGCTAGGGAGGTCCAAAAATGTTGAGACTTTAGGAGGAGCCTCGATAAAAGAGATAAGAATTGTTGGCAAAGTTTGGGGACCAAACTTGAAGTAGATAGGGCATGGGAATTTTGCAAGTGTGTTACGGTTAATTCCAAGCTAATGGAATATTTTATTGTAGCTCCCTAAATATTGGGAGGATATGTTATAAAGAGAAATCACCATGTGAATTCCCTCAATTAAATGGACCGAGGATCCAAACAATTTATTTAGATGAGTTGCAAAAATTAAATGACATGATGGCATGATGACATGATGCAATGCAACAAATAAATAAAACACACGGCAAAGCTCGGAACAGCTGGAAGTCTTCTGGAGCGCCGGGCTCGGGGCGTTACAGTCCTCCACCCCATCGCACCCAATCCACCGCTGCCCTCCTCCATCAAGCTAGAGCCGGTACCCCTACGTCGTCCAACGCAACTGCAACTGCAACACCCTCAAGGACTTAGCAGCTGAAGCCGAGGCAGAGCTGCCTCCACGACGCCCACGCCAACGTGTGTCGTACCAGAACCACTTCGACCATGTCGTCCTGCACCTCACAGTTGCCGCTCCACTGTCGCAATCGTCCACAGCACCGGAGTTGTTCCCACTACGCCGTCGTTTGCCGCCTCGGATCTGGTTCCCCGCCGCCGACAGACGGCCACCGCACCACACTCAACAGCCTGGCCATGAGTTCGTCCAAGGCTCCACCGTCCTCCACAACTTCTCGTTTCCAGCAAACCAGAAGAAGATCGTTGGAAAAACGGAAGGAGCTCACAGCACTGCCAGCAGAAAGAGGTACTCATCTTCCCTTATTCGTGCAAATCTTACGTCTGTGCTCACATCGTATTCATCCCACGAAAGAAACTAGTTGAGTACTTCGTACTGCATCTTCTTTGTGATACTAAATGCACAAGGTTTCCTCCCATTTACTATTTCACCTTTGCTAGAGGTCAGTAGCCCGCCTGGATTTCAATTCAGGGTCAGTCAAATCACAATTAAAAGAAGCAGCACCCGCTTAGGCGCGCGGAGCACCTAGTCTGACTGTTCATCAGGGAAGCGGCGCATCGGTGTCTATCATAGGGGTGTGGGGTGCAGGAGCTGCTTGCGCCCAATCTGGAGGTCGGCGGGGCTTGAAGGGATGGCTGGAGCGGTGCCAAGCACCGCGATGCGGTGAGGTCGAGGGAAGGGCGGAGGTAGGGGACTGGGCCGATGGTCGTTGGCGTTTCGAGGAAGATCGTAGCACTGACTGGCTGGAGGTGATGAAGGCGATCTGCCCGTTCTTTGTACATCGGACGATGCAGAAAAAATGGACTGACCTATTTGTTTTCAGTCGACTGTTATGTTCATAGGACCACACCTTGTGGTGTGCTGGAGGAGCATCTGCATTTCCCAGCCGTCCCTGTGCTCATATTTCAAAATCCTAGAATCTAGTAACTTCGTGTGCCATGCATGTTGTAGAGCTATCATATGTCTCCTGTCATTTATTTCTCACCGACCTGCTATCTGCTACCTTTACACTGTACTACTTGTGCACACACTTCACCCATACTCACACTATTGTTTTTTATGCATGGGTATTTCAGACTCTGATGCAGTGTTGATGAATACAAAAAAGAAAAGACATAAGTCGCTCCAGTGTAATTTGGAGATGAGCACTAAGCGTCTCAGCGCTCTAAAGGGTGCAGTGCCAGTAGATGGAGATAGTAAACGTAGCTCTGCAGTTGATGATCTCAATTGCCACACACAACCATCTGAGGTGCTTGCTTTAATTTCGCGCTGTCAAATGTGGTTGCATGTTGCATATGGTGTCTAGCTTGTATTGCTTCCAATTTGGTTAAATTGCATCAGCTTACTTTACACATTATACCTTTGATAATGACATGCCTTCCTGTTTTTGATACATACTACATATGTCCATTAATCATGTTCGTACATCAAACTAATGCTCTTTTGTATCCCTCAACAATCACTTATGACAAGACAGTCACCCGAGTGGGTTACTGTGAGACGCGCTACTCGTTTAAAGAGTGCAGTGTCATCCTCCCCACATGATTCTCAAGAAACAGCAAGGCTAAATGAAGATAATCAATGTAGCTCTTTAGTTGATGACCGCAATTCCCCCACACCACCATCGCAGGTGCTTGCTCTTACTTGGCAGTGTGATATGTGGTTGCATGTTGCATATGGTGTCTACCTTGTAATGCTTCTAATTAGGGTAAATTGCATCTGCTTAGTTAACACATTATACCTGTGAATATGACATGTGTTTCAATTTTTGGTACATATTACGTCTTTGTATTAACCATGTTCTTAATCTAATTACTTTTCTTGTGTATCCCTCATCATTCAGTTCTGACGAGACACCTTCAAGTTGACAATGTAATATTGGTTGCATCTTGCATATCATTTCAAACATGTATTGCCTCTAATTTGTTGACGTGCCACTTATAATGAGACACATCTAACTTGGTAGAGTGATTTTGGTTGGATCTTTCATATGGTGTCTAGATTGCATTGCTTCCAATTTGTTGAAATGCCTTCTGCTTAGCGTTTTTCGTACATATTCCATCCTCCTACAATATGGTTGCCATACATAAAAGTTGTGTTCATCAGTATCATGCATCAACGAATTTGGAAGTGCGAATTCCATTCCTTTTTCTTGTGTGTTTACTTGACAATGCAAAATCTAAAAGGACGAAGGCACGGTATGATGGTGGTCCTCTGGAGCAACCGAAACAGATGATCTCTACAGATTCTCCTGCTACTCCTACTGCAGTGCAAGTTCCAAATCTCATCTCCCCTACTCCACAACCCCAGGTGCTGGCTCTAACATGGCAGTGTGATATCTGGTTGCATGTAGCATATGGTGACTAGCCTGTATTGCTCCTAATTTGCTAAATTGCATCTCCTTAGCTTACACATTATACATGTGAATATGACATGCCTTCCTGTTTTTGGTACATACTACATGTGCCTACCACACCATGTTCTTACATTAAACTATGGTTCTTGTGTATCCTGCATCTATCGCTTATGATGAGACAGTCACGCCCGTGGGTTAGTATGAGACGCGCTACTCTTATAAAGAGTGCGGTTTCATCCTCTCCACATGATTCTTTAGAAACAGCAAGCCTAATTGAAGATATTGAACGTAGCTCTATACTTGAAGACGGCACTTCCCCTACACCACCATCGCAGGTGCTTGCTCTAACTTTGCAGTGTGATATGTGGTTGCATGTTGCATACGGTGTCTAACTTGTAATGCTTCTAATTAGGGTAAATTGCATCTTCTTATTTTACACATTGTAGTTGTGAATATGACATGCCTTCCTATTTTTGGTACACACTACATCTATGTGTTAACCATGTTCTTACATGAAACTACCTCTCTTTTCTATCCTGCATCAATCACTTACGATGAGACACCTTTATTCATTGCATATTGCATATTATTTCTAGCTTGTTGCAATGTATTGATTCTAATTTGGTCAAATACATTTGTTAGGCCACCCTTTTAATTTGGCAGAGTGATATTGGTTTCTTCTTTCATATAGTTTATAGCTTGCATTGCTTCCAACTAGTTCAAACACCTTGTGCTTAGTTTACACTTTATACATCATACATGTCAATATGTCATGTCGTCCTGTTTTTCATACATAGTCCATCCTCCCATCATGCGTTGTCTTACATGAAAGTAGTGCTCGTCAGTATCATGCATCAATGAGTTTTGAAGAGCAAATTTTATTCCTTTTTCTTGTGGGTTTGACTTGACAAGGCAAAATCAAAAAATAGGAAGGAAAAGACTAAGAAAGGCGATGATGGTGGTCCTCTGCAGCAACGTAAATGGAGCATCTGTATGGATTCTCCTTTTACTACTAGTGCATTACAAGTTCCAAATCTCCGCTCCCCTACTCCACCATCCAAGGTGTTGCATATGGTGTCTAGCTTGTATTGCTCCTAATTAGTGTAAACTGCATCTACTTAGCTTACACATGATACGTGTGAATATGACATGCTTTCCTGTTTTTGGTACATACTATATCTCTCTATCACACCATGTTCTTACATGAAACTACTCTTCTTGTGTATCACGCGTCAGTCACATATGATGGGACACCTTTAAGTTGGCAGTGTGATATTGGTTTCCGTCTTGAATATGATAGCATGTAGTGCTTCTAGTTTGATGAACATCACCTATGACGAGACAGTTTTAACTTGGCAGAGTGATATTGATTGCACCTTCCATATGGTGTCTAGCTTGCAGTGCTTCTAATTTGTTGAAGTGCCTTCTGCTTAGTTACCACATCATAGGTGTGAATATGTCAAGCCATCCAGTTTTTCGTACATATTCCATCCTCGTATCATGGCTTTGCCTTTCATCATAGTACTGTTCATCAGTATCATGCATGAATGAGTTCTGATGAGCGAATTTTATTCCTTTTTCTTGTCGGTTTGACCTCACAATGCAAAATCAATAAAGCGGAAGGAAATTGGTAAGGCATTGGATGATGGTGGTCCTTCCGAGCAACTAAAACGGAGGGTCTCTACAGATTCTACTCCGCCATCCTCCCAACAAGATCCGCAAGACAACGCAAGGCTGGATAGTCATCATAGCTATGTATATGATGAGCACATCTCCCCTACTCCACCATCACAGGTGCTTGCTCTAACTTGGCACTATTATATGTGGTTGCATGTTGCGTATCATGTCTAGCTTGTATTGCTTCTAACTTTGTTGAATTGCATCTGCTTACTTTACACATAATGCCTGTGAATATGACACGTGTTCCTATTTCTAGACCATACTATATCTGATCACACCTTGTTCTTACATCAGACTACTGTTCTTGCATATCCCGCATCAGTCACTTATGATAAGGCACCTTTAAGTCACCACTGTGATATTGGTTGTGTCTTGCATATGATTTCTAGCATGTACTGCTTCTAATTTGTTGAAACGCCAGACAGTTTGAACTTGGCAGAGTGATATTGGTTGCACCTTTCATATGGTGTCTAGCTTGGAGTGCTTCTAATTTGTTGAAATGCCTTCTGCTTAGTTACCACATTATGGTGTGAATATGTCATGTCGTCCTATTTTTCGTACATATTCCATCCTCGTATCATGTGTTTGCCTTTCATCCGAGTAGTGTTCGTCAGTATCATGCATGAATGAGTTCGGAAGAGTGAATTTTATTCCTTTTTCTTATCGGTTTGACTTCACAATGCAAAATCAATACAGCTGAAGGAAATTAGTCCGGCAGTGGATGATGGTGGTCCTTCGGAGCAACTAGAACAGAGGGTCTCTACAGATTCTACTCGGCCATCCTACCAACAAGATTCGCAAGACAACACAAGGCTGGACAGTCAACGTAGCTGTGTAGATGATGAGCATATCTCCCCTACTCCACCATCACAGGTGCTTGCTCTAACTTGGCACTATTACATGTGGTTGCATGTTGCGTATGATGTCTAGCCTATATTGCTTCTAACTTTGTTGAATTGCATCTGCTTAGTTTACACATAATGCGTGTGAATGACACATGTACCTGTTTCTAGAACATACGTGTAGATGATGAGCACATCTCCCCTACTCCACCATCACAGGTGATTGGTCTAACTTGGAACTGTAATATGTGGTCGCGTGTTCCATATGATGTCTAGTTTGTATTGCTTCTGATTTTGTTGAATTGCATCTGCGTAACTTACAACTTATACCTGCAACGATCACTTACCCATAAGACACATTTAACTTGGGAGTGTGATGTAGGTTGCATCTTGCATTGTCTTCTAGCTTGTACTGCTTCTAATTTCTTGAAATGGCACTTATGACGAGATACTTTTTACCTGATAGAGTGATATTGGTTGCATACTCATATGGTGCCTAGCTTTCATTTCTTCTAATTTTGTTGAAATGCCTTCTGCTTACTGTTTTCCATACATATTCCCTCCTCCTATCGTACGTCTGAATATCCAATGCTGTCTTCTTTTTGTATATATTCCATCCTCCTATCCTGCGCTTGCCTTACATCAAAGTAGTGTTCGTCTGTATCATGCATCAACCAGTTATGCAGAGCTAATTTTATTCATCTTCTTTTGGTTTTGACTTCATAAGGCAATATCAGAAAACACATATCAGCTGCGCTCAATATGCGGGATTTCCGTTGGATCAGATCTTTTGCTTTGACGAATTTGGACCTATAGGAAGGAAACGAGTAAGTTCGGGGATGTTGGTGGTCCTCCGGACCGACGCAAACAGAGACTCTCTAGATTTGCCACCGCCACTACTAATGAAGTTGAAGTCCCAAGTCTACATGATGAGTTCATTTCCCATACTCTGTTGGGGAACATAGTAATTTCAAAATTTTCCTACGCACACGCAAGATCATGGTGATGCATAGCAACAAGAGGGGAGAGTGTTGTCCACGTACCCTCATAGACCGAAAGCGGAAGCGTTAGCACAACATGGTTGATGTAGTCGTACGTCTTCACGATCTGACTGATCAAGTACCGAACGCATGGCACCTCCGAGTTCAGCACACGTTCAGCTCGATGATGTCCCTCGAACTCCGATCCAGCCAAGCTTTGAGTGAGAGTTCCGTTAGCACGACGGCTTGGTGACGATGATGATGTTTTACCGACGCAGGGCTTCACCTAAGCACCGCTACGATATTATCAAGGTGGAACATAGTGGAGGGGGGCACCGCACACGGCTAATAGATCTCAAGGATCAATTGTTGTGTCTAGAGGTGCCCCCCTGCCCCTGTATACAAAGGAGCAAGGGGGGAGGCGGCCGGCCTAGGAGGAGGGCGCGCCAAGGGGGGAGTCCTACTCCCACCGGGAGTAGGACTCCTCCTTCCCTTGTTGGAGTAGGAGAAAAGGAAAGAGGGGGAGAGGAAGAAGGAAAAGGGGGTTGCACCCCTTGTCCAATTTGGACTAGAGGGGGGCGCACGCCTCCTTCCTTTTGGCCTCTCTCCTCTATTCCCGTATGGCCCAATAAGGCCCATATACTCCTCGGCGAATTCCCGTAACTCTCCGGTACTCCAATAAATACCCGAATCACTCGGAACCTTTTCGATGTCCGAATATAGTCGTCCAATATATTGATCTTTATGTCTCGACCATTTCGAGACTCCTCGTCATGTCTGTGATCATATCCGGAACTCAGAACTACCTTCGGTACATCAAAACACAAAAACTCATAATACCGATCGTCACCGAACTTTAAGCGTGCGGACCCTACGGGTTCGAGAACTATGTAGACATGACTGAGGCATGTCTCCGGTCAATAACCAATAGAGGAACCTGGATGCTCATATTGGCTCCTACATATTCTACGAAGATCTTTATCGGTCAAACCACATAACAACATACGTTGCTCCCTTTGTCATCAGTATGTTACTTACTCGAGATTCGATCGTCGGTATCTCAATACATAGTTCAATCTCGTTACCAGCAAGTCTCTTTACTTGTTCCGTAATGCATCATCCCGCAATTAACTCATTAATCAAATTGCTTGCAAGGCTTATAGTGATGTGCATTACCAAGAGGGCCCAAAGATACCTCTCCGACAATCGGAGTGACAAATCCTAATCTCGAAATACGCCAACTCAACATGTACCTTCGGAGACACCTGTAGAGCTCCTTTATAATCACCCAGTTACGTTGTGACATTCGGTAGCACACAAAGTGTTCCTCCGGTAAACAGGAGTTGCATAATCTCATAGTTGTAGGAACATGTATAAGTCATGAAGAAACCAATAGCAACATACTAAACGATCAAGTGCTAAGCTAACGGAATGGGTCAAGTCAATCACATCATTCTCCTAATGATGTGATCTCGTTAATCAAATGATAACTCATGTCTATGGTCAGGAAACACAACCATCTTTGATCAACGAGCTAGTTAAGTAGAGGCATACTAGTGACATTATGTTTGTCTATGTATTCAGACATGTATTATGTTTCTGGTTAATACAATTCTAGCATGAATAATAAACATTTATCATGATATAAGGAAATAAATAATAACTTTATTATTGCCTCTAGGGCATATTTCCTTCATACTCCACCATCGCAGGTTCTTGCTCTAAGTTGACAGTGTGGTAATTGGTTTCATGTTGCATATGTTGTCTAGCCTGTATTTCTTCTATTTTGATTAAATTGCACCTGCTGAGTTTATACGTTATACATGTGCATATGACATGCCTTTCTGTGCCTAGAATACACTACATCTATCAATCATACCATGTTTTTACATCAAAGTATTGTTGTTGTGTATCCCGCATCAGTCACTCATGATTGGACGCTTTTAACATGGCAGTTTGATAGTGGTTGCATCTTGCATTGATTTCTACGTTGTACTTCTTAATTTTTCAAAATGCCACTTATGACAAGACACTTTTAACTAGGCAGAGTGATATTGGTTGCATCTTTCATATGGTGTCTAGCTTGCATTACTTCTATTTTCTTGAAAATCCTTCTGCTTAGTTTACACATCGTAGCTGTCAATATGTCACGTTGTCCTATATTTTTACATATTCCATCCTCATACGGTTGTCTTGTATCAAAGTATTGCTTGTCTGTATCATGCATCAATGAGTTCTGAAGAGCAACTTTATTCTTTTGTGTTGTGGGTATGCCTTGACATGGCAAAGTCAAAAAAGAGCAAGGAAAACAATATAGTAGGGAATGGTGTTACTCATCGGGTGAAACAGAAAAGGATCTGCCCTCGAGATTCTGCTAGTACTTATAGTGCAGTAGAAGGTCCAAGTCCACCGGCTAAATCTACAAACACAGTATCACCTACTCCACCAGCTGCAGCATCTGCTTCAACTGTACCAGCATCTCAGCGAGTTACTTGTCTGTTTGCTCTGGAACTGGCCAGTTCCCAAGCTGCATTCACACCTAACACTACTTTCGAAGCACTGCTGACACAACAGGACTTGGCAAGATCAGATGAACCTCATGAGCATCAACACCAAGACGGTACCTGACCGAGTCAAGTTGAAGTTGCATGCTCCTTTATATGTACTCTCATTGTTTGATGTGCACTAACACTTTCCGTATTCATTGTTGAACTAGCACCATGGTGCAAGCAGAAATAGGCATCAGGGATAATGCTTGACAGATTAACAAAATCTAAAGGAGGAAGAATGGAGATCCATTTTGAGGCAGGTTTAAAAAGGCCACGTGATGCTACAGAGTTAGCCAAGTTAGTATCAGAGGCAGCCATTGCTGTTAGGTGTCATGCACGTATCCTCCCAACATGGATCCAGTACAGGAATGAGAGAGACAATACCCAGTTTAACACCTTCCTTAACCATTTATCCGTAAGTAATGTTATTCATCGCAATTTGTAATATTGTCTTGCTCTGTGCCATACTTTCTAGCTTCCTCCTAATAAGACTCACATTCTTTTTTCAATAGATGAGGTTCAAGTTGGATCCGAAAGATGATGCAACTAAACAAGCATGCACTCATGTTTTTCAGTCTGCTCTGCGACAGTATCAGTACCACCTTAGAAAATCTCACTTTGAAGGCAAGGCTAACAATGAAATCGCCCAAACATCTCCAGTGGAATATATTACAACTGAAGACTGGACAGCCCTTGTTAAACACTAGTCTGATCCAAAGTATCAGGTAGGGTATATGTATTTGATCAGACCACATATTGAACTTGTATTTATGTATATGTCTTACAAGTGTATCTTCTTCTAGGCTAACTGTTTGAAGAACAAGACCAATCGTTCTAAAGTGAAATTCCAATAGACAACAGGATCTTGTAGCTATATTGCACACTGCGAGGCTCTTGTAAATAGCTGCTACTTCCTTCTTTTTTGTGTGCCATATTATCCTATCTATATTGACTTGTTCCAAATACAGAGGAAAACCCGTGCGGACCAAAAAGAACCTGAACCGAATGTAGTGCAAATCTTCAAGGATTGCCACACCAGCAAGATGAAGGGCATGAGCACACCAGTGCAGGCCGCTGTTGTAAGTCCTTACTCCTCCTGCCTTTGAACTGATTGGTATTGTGATGTGTTCATTTAACTTTTTGGTTTGCAGCCAATGTCAGTTACTTTGTTCACTTTTATACACAATTGTCTTAACGTATCATTTCACCTTACATGGTTTAAAAGAGATGAAGGATATTCTTTTGGTCTTGATCTGTAATCTAGTTGTGATGTTCACGTGCGCACACAATGGAATAACATGTTTGTTTTATATCTGTTTGCCCATGATATGAATGATGTCTCTTTATCCTACATTAAACCATGACTATTTATCCTTAGATGTCAACGAATGTGAGGAAATAGACAATACAGTAGGCATGCTACATGGACATATGTTCCGAAAGTGATTTTATTATGTAGTTGGCACTACAATACATGCTAATGTATTACAGTAGTTCACCAAAATAAGTTATGTATAAACGTGAAACCTACATTGTTTCTTTTCGTCTCATTAGTAACTTATCTGGTACACTAATCTACAAGTTCAAACTTTCAGCAAGCTATGGAACAAATGATTGAACAGCCACAACCACCTGAAGGTGACGAGGCTACCACAGGCACAATGTCACCTCTTGCTGCAGTGCGTCAGTATCTCTCCACTAACAGTGCAAAAAGCACCTTCTTGCGTAATTCTGGGTTGGTTGTCAAGGTAACCTCGTCCAAATCGCCTACTGAACAAAATCTTTTGGCTAGACTGAGTGATATATTTGTGCTCCAGACACAAGTCCAATCCCTAATGGACGTTGTGTCGGAAACAAAAATAGTGGTTGACAAATGTCGTGAAGATATGAATGGTTTTGAAACCAGACTATCAGACATTTGCTTCGTTGTTCAAGAGCAAGGGGAAGATCGTGTTGCTCCATCAGTTTCTACAGCCTGAAACATAAGCACTCAGGTCAAATGATTTGTGCTTATATACATCTGATGGTCCTTTTATTTGCAAGGACTGTAAACTTTATGCCAACAGGCCTTTTGTTGTATGGTTGGAATTTATTTTGTTGTGATACAGCATTTATGATGCTGCCAAAGGATGCAGTAATTACGACGATATTTTTGTATAGTGTAGGTTTATCTTAGTAATGTATTCGGTCGAAAGCTTCGTAGGAGCCCAACATGCCAACATTCGTTGGGCCCATTCCAATTGGGCTAAAAACGATTCTGGGCCAAAATTTGCATGTAGCCCACTAAAAATATTTGTTCCTAAATCAGCATAAGCTTTCATATTTTTCAGGTAGGCATGTGCTCATAGTGGGCCTTTAATAGACCTAAATATAATTTGGGCCCTCAGTAATAATAGGTTGTTTACATGTGTAAATATCTCGAGCCCATAAAAACCATGGGCCTTTAATAGGCCGAAACATAGATTGGGCCCTGATTGTGCCAAATAACCCACTGGTCTCAGCAGGCCGAAATGGTGGCCCATTTATAGTGCCGATCGTCCACAGGCCGAAATTCAGACGGGTCGTAAATGCGCCGACCTACTACACGGGCCTTTAACAGGCCGGAAGTTTGGTCGGGCTTGATTAGTGTCATTTTTATATGGGCCGTTAGTAGGCCCGAGGTGGCGTTAGGCCGCATATATATAGCCCATGGATTTTGTCCGGCGTTAACAGGCTGAAAGTCACAACAGGCTGAAAGTGGCCCAAATCTGTAGCGGGCCTCTAACAGGCCAAAGTTAGACATGGCCGAATATGACCCATATCCTTCACGGTTGTCTATGGGCCGAAAGTTTCAATGGCCTATAAATGGGCCCAAAATGAAGCAGGACCTTTAACAGGCCGGAAACACACCGGGCCGTAATTCGGCCCAAATTCTTAGCGGACTCTTAATGGGCCAGAAGTGACCATCGTGATGATGACAAGTTTAGGACGGGCCGTTGACGGGCCGATTTGACACTAGCCGTACGGGCCTTAATTGAGAATGTTGGGCCTTTAGCTGGGCCGGCCCATTATGGTCTGCAAAATCTTGTGGGACTTTAGCTGGGCCTGCCCATTATGGCCCGCTAAATTTTGTGGGCCATTTGTTGGGTTGACCCATTATGGCCCGCTAAATTTTGTGGGCCTTTAGTTGGGTCGGCCCATTTAATCTTTATGGGCCACTTTTGGGTCGGTCCACGTGTCAACGTATTATAGGCGCATCTCGCCCATTCGATGTGACGCTCGGATAATTAAGCTACAATAATCCTCTGCTGATGATGCCACGTCATCACATTATTGTTGCTAATCCTCGCTTGATCCAAATCGCAATCCAAATTCAAATTCAACCTAAAGTCCTAAATTCAAAATTCTCAAACATTAAATCTAAAATGTTCAAGTTGTGGCAAATAATCCCTGGCTATTTGTCATATGGAAACCTATATTTTATAAAGTATAAAAATGCCCTTTATTGAATAAAACAGAAAAGAAATAAAGGGCAAAAGAAAATACAATTTGAAAAAAAGCCCCCCGGGCCTAGCCCACCTGGGTGGCCCAGCCAGCCCAACCCCCACCATGGTCACTCATCCTGTTCCTCCGACCACGTCGCTATAGGGGAGGGGTCGCCTCCGACCACCTCGCCGGCGCCGACGCCAGGAGGGCATAAGGGCGACGCCTCGGGCTTCCCTTGTCTCCCCTCACCCACTTGCCCCTCTCCACTTTCCCCCTCGCTCTCTCACTCTCTCTCTCTCTCTCTCTCTCTCTCTCTCT
>NC_057804.1:578132367-578165646 GCF_018294505.1 Triticum aestivum
CTCTCTCTCTCGCCCACGTGCTCGCCTCCCTTCTCCAGATCCGCCGCACCAAGCGGAATCGCCGCCTTCCTCCATCGCCACCGCGGCCACTGGCGTCGCTCCGACCGCTCGTGTTGTCCAGGAGAGCCAACCTCGTCCGCTCGTTCGCTTGGAGCCTTCAGGTGGAGCCGGGGACCTCTGCAGCACCTCTGCTGCTCCTAAATATTTTGTCGGGCCTTCATGCGCCCACCCGGTGAGCTCCTCCCCTCTCTCACGTAGGCCGCCTCCCTCTCTAGCTCACTCGCCGCTACCGCCGTAGCTTGCCACCGCCCCGCTCCATAGCCGCCATGGCCAGGCTCACCGCTGAGCTCGTCGCCGACACGCGCTCAGGCCACCGCGCTCCTCCCTTGGCAACGCATCGAGCTCCTCGTGCTCCCAGGGGCCCGATAAGCTCACCCCCACTTCCTCCCGAGCCCCCTAGACACTTGCTCGACCTCACCCGAGCTCCACCGTCGCCTGCGTCGTAGCTCCGGCCATCTCCGACCACTTTCGGCACACACGACTGGCACCAAACGACGCGCGGCATCGTCCTGGTGCCGTAGATGCTCTCCGTTGCTTAATTGGCCGCTGGAGGGTGGATTCCAATGAGGCCCGAGGCGCGTCGCCGCTGTTTTGGCTCACCGTAGAAACTCCGGCGCGGCCTGCCGTCGTGGCCAGGGCGGGGCCACCCTGGGTCAATGACCCGTGGCCCCAGGGGCCCGGGCTGGCCCCGTTGGCCGAAGTCAACGCTGACTGGGCAGCCCGAGTCGCTGACATATGGGGGCCACCCACTGTTAATCAATTAATTTGATTAAGTTAATTAGATTAACCTAATTACAAATTGACGTGTGGGCCCAGTAGTTTAATTAAGTAGATTTAGATTAGTATTAACTCTGTTTAAGGCCACTGTCTATGACAGGTGGGTCCCCAATGTCAGTTTTGACCAGTTAACATCCTATTGACTGCTGACATCACCCCTGACCTCATGCTGACGTCATATTTGTTCTTTTCTAATTAAATTATTTCTGTTAACTCTAAAATGTTTAAAAACTTTGAAAAATCATAGAAAATAATCTATAGCTCGGATGAAAAAGTTTTCTACATGAACGTTACTCAGAACGATGAGACGAATCCGAATACGCGGTCTGTTCGCCCGCCACACATCCCTAGCATAGCAAACATGCAACCTTTCCCCTTCGGTTCATCTGTCTGACAGACGTCCGGAACTGAGAAAACTTTCTCGGATGTTTCCCCCTTCGCCAGTATCGCCTAGCACTGTGTTAGAACACTTCTAGCCCCGCTTATTGTCTTCTTATGCATATGTTTGTGTGTATTTACTGTTTCTTCCCCCTCTTCTCTCCGGTAGATTGAGGGAGTCCTGGATTAAGGGGTCCTCGGACAGCCGGACTATATACTTTGGTCGGACTGTTGGACTATGAAGATACAAGATTGAAGACTTCGTCCCGTGTCCAGATGGGACTCTCCTTTGCGTGGAAGGCAAGCTGGGATATTCGGATATGTAGATTTCCTTCTCTGTAACCGACTCTGTGTAACCCTAGCCCCCTTCGATGTCTATATAAACCGGAGGGTTTAGTCTATAGGACAACAACAATCATAATCATAGGCTAGCTTCTAGGGTTTAGCCTCTACAATCTCGTGGTAGATCAACTCTTGTAATACTCATATCATCAAGATCAATCAAGCAGGAAGTAGGGTATTACCTCCATCGAGAGGGCCCGAACCTGGGTAAAACATCGTGTCCCCTGCCTCATGTTACCATTAGCCTTAGATGCACAGTTTGGGACCCCCTACCCGAGATCTATCGGTTTTGACACCGGCATTGGTGCTTTCATTAAGAGTTCCACTGTGCTGTCGCTGTAGGGCTTGATGGCTCCTTCAATCATCTTCAACCCCGATCCTAAGTCACATCGATCTAGCATGTAACACATCATATCACTTTGCGGCCTCACGCACGGTATTCCCACGGGTGCCACCTTACCTGCCTGGGACCGTTTGCGCCTTTTGGCTCACGTATATGATAGTGCCGCTAGCATCCATATGATAAAGAACCCGGGCTGACATGGCTAGTCGTGAACCCAAAGTGGCACTAACTTACAAGGACAGGCATACATGACCCAACAATGAACGTGTCGGTCATCAGCGAGTGAATCCAGCCTGTAGCAACTGGGCTAGCAGGACTCCGGTAAACCGGGCTGTAGCAGGCTAACAGGACTCCGGTAGACACCGTGTGACATTTCCCCGAAGGGACAAACACAGGAACGAAGAAGGACACATGCCGGCCAGCCTAAGTGTTCCGGAGCAGTAGCAAGCTACCAAGGCTCAGTGGAAGCACTAGGAGACATTTCCCGGTAAGAGAGGCTACCAAGGATAAACAACTAGATAGTCAGATCCCACACATATCAAGCATTTCAAATTATACACGCAATATGCTCGATATGTGCAAATACAACATGGCATCACAACATAACTCTACGACTCAAAGTATTTATTCAATAGGCTCTGAGGAGCGAGATAATACAAACATGAGTCTCATGACCCAACATTCAGAGCATACAAATCAAAGCACAAGCGGAAGCTTAACATGTCTGAGTACAGACACCTACAAATGAAAAAGGCTGAGAAGCCTGACTATCTATCAGATCCTGCCGAGGGCACAAGATCGTAGCTGAGGTAACAAGCTAAACGTCGAAGTCCACGTGGAACTACTAGTGAGACTGAAGTCTCTCTGCAAAAACATAAAATAGGCAAACGTGAGTACAAATGTACCTAGCAAGACTTACATTAGAACTATCTACATATGCATCATTATCAACAAAGGGGTGGTGGGGTTTAACTGCAGCAAGCCAGCTTTGACTCGGTGGCTATCCTGAACTATGACTGCAAGTAACTCTTTTGGGGTGGCGCACACGAGTCCACATATTCACCATATCAATACACCACTATGGATCTGCTCCTGTCTCCCTACGAGAACGCCATCCATAGCACTCACGCTTATCTTGCGTATTTAGAGTATCCACTTTCACTTGTCTATGAACTGTACAGGTAACCCAGAAGTCCTTTTCCGCGGACACGGCTATTCGAATAGATAATGTTAACCCTGCAGGGGTGTACTTCTTCACACACGCTCTCACCACTTATCGCCGTTTACACGACATTTACTCGGCAACCTTCAAGCGGAAGCCCAGCGAGGGTGTCGGCCACGACCTGACTAACCACACAAGTCTCTCGTCCAGGTTTATCGCCTATTCGGGTTCCATCCGCAAGGAGATCCGGCCGAGGTGTCGCTCACAGCCCCAAACGATGTGAGCAGGGTTCCCAAGCCCACCATCCGGGTGCCACTTGGTACACTGTGCCATTGTGCCTAGTCTGTCCCAAGCCCACCTGTACCGGGTGCCACTTGGTAGACTACTAACACTACCTACAAACACTAGAAACTAGTTGCAACTCCTGGACAGAGATCGGGTTGATTAATAAGTCGAGAGGGGCCGAGTTACCGGAACCCAATGTGTGGTAGTAGCTGTTCATGGATCACAAACACAGAACTCAGTTCCTGAGGACGGTTTCAATGAGACAACCCACCATGTACTCCTACATGGCCTCTCACCGCTACCTTTACCAAATCGTGTTCACACACTTAGCTCTTAATAGTAGGACATGTTCACCACACCTCCAATTCATCCCTGATGAATCAGACCTGACACAACTCTAAGCAATAGCAGGCATGACAAACAAACATGAATGAGTAGGCACATCAGGGCTCAAACAACTCCTACTCATGCTAGTGGGTTTCATCTATTTACTGTGGCAATGACAGGTCATGCAAAGGATAAAGGGGTTCAGCTACCGCAGCAAGTAACAGATGAATCGTTGTTGTCCTAATGCAGTAAAAGAGAGCAGGAGCGAGAGAGTAGGATTGTATCGGAATGAACAAGGGGGTTTTGCTTGCCTGGCACTTCTGAAGATAATATAGTTCTTCATCGGTGTCATCGATCACATCGTAGGTACACGTCTATTGAGAGGGGACAAGCACCGACAAACAAAGAAGAAACACAATCAATGCAATGCAACAATATGATGCATGAATGTGACATGGCAATATGCTGTGGTTTGTGCTAATGCAACTAAAACCAGATTAAATGAAGTTGGTTTGAATCCAAGATTCAAATTCAAACTCCACATGTGGTTATTTAAATGCCATTTAATTGAATTGTCCTAAACAGTAGTCATAAGTTGTTCTAACATGCATGAAAATGGTACAGATGGATAGATTGGATTTTTCTGATAATTTTTCATATATAAATTATTTCATTTGGAGTTATGGTTGAATTTCTATGATTTTTAGAAGTTTATACTATTTTCTAGAATTTTCTGAGTTTGTTTAATCCAGAAAATGATTTACTGCGTCAGCATGACATCACTGTGATGTCAGCAGGTCAACAGCTGCGGTCTAGGTCAAACCTGACTAGTGGGGTCCACTGGTCAGTGACACAGTGTTGTTTAGTGTCAATGATAGGTGGGGCCTGGTCAACGGCAACGTCAGCACAGTCAACTCTGACTGGTGGGTCCCATGTGATTATAAACTAATCTAAACAGAAATAAAACCTAGATTATTTAGGGCGTGGGGCCCAGGTGTCAGTGAGCTAGGTGGGTTGGTTAGTGGGGTGTTTAACCGCTAATGACGGCCACGTCAGCTACCGGCGTTTAGCCGCCGGCGACCAAATCCGCGGCGGAGGGAGTCGGGATTTCGCTTCAGGGCCCTATTTGGCGCGCGGGGAGCATCTACGCGAAGCTGGAACTCGCCCTCATCCAACGGTGCAAGCAGCACCTGCTGGGGCGGCCGGAAACAACGACGGCGTCGAGGTCAGCGGCGACCGGAGCTCGGGCGTCGACGGATTCGTTGCTACGGTGAGCAAGGCATGTGTTGCTTGGCATCTACGGTGGCTGCACGTGCTAACAAGGCTATTGGGCATGCTAGCATGACCAAAGGGTCACCGGACTGACGCCGGCGACGACCTCGGGCGGAGGTGAGCTTCGGCCTCGATGAACACGACGGCTACGGTGTGCAAAAGGACAAGGCGTTAGGGGGGAAATGACCGGAGGCTCACAACGCATCGATTGAAGTACTCGTTGGGCTCGGGGAAGGCCTGCAAACGACAGAGCGACGACAACGATCGCCGGAGTCGGACGAAGAAGACGGAGCCGATGGCGGCGTTGTAGGGACTCCCGCGGGGCGTGGCTCGGTGAGGAGGAAGAGGGGGGTCGAGGCGGAGCCTCTGAGAGCATCGGCGAGGCGAGGCAGTGGCTGTGACCACGGCTGTGCTCGTTGGCAGCGACGGCTGCGCTCGGTTGCGTGGGAGGGAGAGAGCCAGGGGGAAGATGGGGACGAGGGAGTGAGCGGGAGGGTTCCAGGGGGTGCGTGGCGCCACCAGAGAAGGCCAGGGCGTCGAGGGGAAGCGGCAAGCAGGAGGTGGCCGGGGGGCGTGGCCGCGCGCACTGGGCACACGCCCGGCGTCCTTCTGTCGCGAGGAAGACGACAGGGGGAAGGCTAGTGGGCTGGGCCGCACAGGTGGGCTACCAGCTGGGCCGGTACAGGAGCTGGGCCGGCTACAGGTAGGTGGCCAGGTAATCCTTCTCTCTCTCTCTCTCTCTCTCTCTCTCTCTCTCTCTCTCTCTCTCTCTCTTATTTTCTGTTTTCTATTTTTCTGTAACTTTGTGGCTTTTCTAAAAATACATAGGCATTTTCAAAAATCACCAAACTGCACATGCCCATTGTTTAGAACATATCCAACATGGAACATTTCAGTTTAGGATTATTTGGACGTTTAAAATATTATATAGCATTTAAATGCCCAAATGCAATTAGAGTATGATTTAATTCAGTGACCCAATGTTGTCCTAGAAAAATGTGAACCAATTTTGCCAGAGGTTCTAACCCAGGACAAAAATGATGGACATTTTAGAAGGGCATTTCAGGTTCATTGAAAAAGATTTTAGTAAACCCTAGTTGTCTTCAGGGGGGTGCTGGGGGTTCTGTCATCCCCATTTCAACTTAAATAAAATTTAAACATGATGCACACATGGAGCTAGCCTAGTGCAAAGGCAGAAGCTAGGGATGTGATAGATCGCGCCTCGGTGGCGCCGGGAATCAATCCGGAGCAGACTGTGCCTTCCGAGGATGGGTGGATGGACCCTGCCACGGAGGCCACACACTCATCGGCGTCGGAGCCGAAAACTGATCCCACCTCCTGTGAGGGTGGTGTCATCGGACCCTCGGACTCGTCTCCGGCTAGAGGATCCGAACCGCGTGCATCTGTGCCTATTGAATCGGATTAGGCACCCGTCATGGAGTTCACCGCCACGGATATTTTTCAGCACTCACCCTTGGGTGACGTGCTAAACTCATTAAGGTCTCTTTCCTTGTCAGGAGATTCTTGGCCAAACTATGTCCGGCTCGAGTGGGGAGCGGACGACGAAGAAATTCATCTCCCACCCACCACCCACTTTATAGCCATTGTCGATGACTTAACCGACGTGCTTGACTTCGACTCTGAAGACATCGACGGTATGGACGACGATGCAGGAGAAGAACAGGAACCACCGCCTATTGGGCGCTGGACTGCCACCTCATCATATGATATCTATATGGTGGACACCCCTAAAGGAAACAATGGCGATGAGGCAACGGAAGATAGCCCCTTGGAGAAGCAATCTAGACACCGGCGTCATCGGCGCCGCTCCAAGCCCCGCCATAGCAAAAAATAGTGATACCGACATGAGAGATAACAATCCGGATGGTGCCGAAGACGAAGACAATCCTGCCCAGCCAGACTTTGAGCAGGCCGAGCAAGAGGATGGGCAAGCTAGCCCTAAAAACAGGCAAATGATGGAGAATCAGAGGACAATAATTACATGCCTCCCTCCGAAGACGAAGTGAGCCTTGGGACAAAGAATTCATCGTGCCTGAGGATCCCGTCGAGCAGGAGCGCTTCAAACGCCGGATTATAGCTACTGCAAAAAGCCTAAAGAAAAAGCAGCAACAGCTTCAAGCTGATCAATATCTGCTAACTGACAGATGGCCCGAGGTCCTGGCTGCCGAGGAATAAGGACTCGAGCGCCCTAGCAAAAGCTACCCAAAGCGCAGGCTGCTACCTCAACTTGAGGAGGAGGATTTAAATCCCACGCTACCAGCTCATGATGCGGCTGACCGGCCACCACGTGGCCGCGACAAAGCGGCGTATCAGCCCGAAGTCCAGACCACACCCCGTCGCCAACCAAACGATAATACCAAGGCCTGGGGCTACACGAAGGACCTGCGAGAAGTATTGGAAAACAAAGCAGGACAGTCAAGATCAATCTACGGATCACGGGGGCGCGCCACAAGACGTGACGATGACCGTCACACCGGATACAATAAACCAAAGTCCGGCCAGGCCGAATACAATAGACCGGAGTCATTTGAACTATGTCGGGATGTAGGCCTACATAGAGGCGCTGCACACCCCCTATGCTTCACTGATGAAGTTATGGAGCACGAATTCCCAGAAGGGTTTAAACTCATAAACATTGAATCATACGATGGTACCACGGACCCCACGGTATGGATAGAAGATTTTTTCCTCCACATTCACATGGCCTGCGGAGATGATCTACACGCCATCAAGTACCTCCCACTGAAACTAAAGGGACCGGCTCGGCATTGGCTGAATAGCTTGCCGGCAAACTCCATCGGGAGTTGGGAGAACCTGGCAGACGCATTCCTTGACAACTTCCAGGGCACTTACGTGCGACCACTAGATGCTGATGATCTAAGTCACATAACCCAGTAGCCCAGAGAGTCAGCCAGGAAATTTTGGACCCGGTTCCTAACCAAAAAGAACCAAATTGTCGACTGTCCGGATGCCGAAGTCCTAGCGGCCTTTAAGCATAACATCTGTGAGGAATGGCTTGCCCGACATCTCGGCCAGGAAAAGCCAAAGTCCATGGCAACCCTCACAACACCGATGACCCGCTTTTGCGCGGGCGAGGATAGCTGGTTGGCTCGTAGCAACAATACAGCGAGCAATCCCGGCACATCGAAAGCCAAGGATAGCAACGACAAATCATGGCGCAACAAACACAAGCGCCGCAAAGACAGTGATAATGCCGAAGACACTTCAGTCAACATCGGATTCATCCGCTCCAAGTCCGGTCAGGGGAAGAAACTATTCAACAAAAACAATTCAGACCCGTCCAGTTTTGATCGCATACTTGACTATCCATGCCAAATTCATGGAACCCCTAGAAAACCAGCCAACCACACCAATAGAGAATGCTGGGTCTTCGGACAAGCTGGAAGGTCAGACACCGAAAACAAGGGGAAGGGGTCTCAAAGTGACAACAACGAAGAGCCCCGATCACCAAATACAGGAGGACAGATGAAATTCCCTTCCCACGCGAAAACGGTGAATACGATATGCGCAAGCCACATTCCCAAGAGGAAACATGCACTAAGGAAGGTCTATACAATCGACTCAAAGTTCAACCCATGGTCCTCTTGCCCGATCACTTTCGATCGCAGCGACCACCCTACTAGTATTCGTCATAGCGGTTCGGCCGCATTGGTCCTCGACAGCATCATCGACGGATTCCATCTCACACGAGTCCTCATGGACAGAGGCAGCAACTTGAACCTGCTTTACCAGGATACAGTGCGCAAAATGGGCATCAACCCCTCAAGGATCAAGCCCACAAAAACCACCTTTAAAGGTATCATACGAGGTATAGGGGCCTATTGCACGGGCTCAATCACACTGGAGGTGGTCTTCGGATCTCCAGACAATCACTGTATCGAAGACTTAGTCTTCGACATCATCCCCTTTCGCAGTGACCATCAGGCACTGCTCGGACAAACCGCATTCGCTCGGTTCAACACGGTGTCGCATTATGCCTACCATAAATAAAAGATGCCCGGCCCACGCGGCGTCATCAAGGTTAATGGCAGGTCCAAACTCCCCCTCACGACCGAAGGGTCTACCACCGCTTTAACAGCAAGAACAATGGACGACACCTTACAGTCGAACCTCGAGTCGAAGACCAAGCTCCCGGACACCATCATCGGAGTCCAAACTACTGCGCGGCTGGATTGCCCGGCCTGCCCGGAGATTAATTAAAAACACTCCAGAAAAGGATAATACAAGCCACATACTGCGGCTCAACCGCCAGGTGGCGCAACACCATTTCTTATGTTTTCTTTATAGGTTCGCCTTTAAGTAGGCTATGATGGATGGCGTGGGAACAGTTCGAGCGCGTCAGGGAATCTCTAGATATTCCCCTATAATCATCCGACTACACCCCGGATCCGAACACAACTTCCTCACGCCCGGTATCAGCAGGTTCCGCAATCATATTTCTTTTTATCACATAATCTGTACTCATATGCATTAACGTATTACTCAAATACAATATGTGGATTTATGTGATGCTCACCTACTGCTATCTCTTATTTAAAACTCTTTTGTTAAAAGGCGGCTGCTTATCGTGATATGCCTTAATATGCCAGGGGCTTCGTCACGCCCCTAATCCGGCAAAAAAGTCCGAACACCTTCACGGTTGTCCGGCACCCCGAACTTATAGCATTATATGCATCAACTCCGAATCATGTCTTGGGTCAATAGTTGGGTTTGCCCGGCTCCTATGTTTTGGTACCTTACGTTCCGCTATATCGGCTAAGGTAGCACTGGGAAAACTACTGCGATTGTGTCCCGGTTCTTCCGGATGAGCACCTCAGTAGAGAAAGCCAAAAACTGACTCTCATGATGCAGCGAGAGCTGGTTAGCTGTTCGAGAGGTTCTAAAATCTTTAAGGATTTCTTTCGCATAATGCTATAACCAATGCAGCGTGCGACGGATCGGCCTTTTCCAATCAGGCGCTTATAGAGCCCCTAGTGCGGTCTTCCGAACACCAGGGGTTGCGCCTACCTTCCTCGTAATAACTCCTATGGCTAAGTGAGAGCGATAAAGCCCTATAGTCTGATTGCCTGGTTCGTTGTACTGAATACCTCGTTTAGGGACCCAAAATTGGGATAAAGAGTGCTCAGGTTTATCCCGAACACCCCCGTACTCACTACGTGGGGGCGGAACCGACGACTGGCCGACTCTCAGGATTAATATATAAAATGGCCGCACAGGAGGAAAAACTTTCAAACAACAAGCAATATATGATAAGAATGCTCTGTTCAATTATTACAAATGACGAACATGACTGTATTTATGGAAATATAACGTCCTCGGTGCATTGCTCCGCCGCAAGGCGGGCTCCTTTCAAGACACCTTCATAATACAGTTCGGGCTTGCGGTGCTCCTTCCCCTCCGGCGGTCCCTCGGTCGTCAGCTTTTCTGCATCCATCTTCCCCCAATGCACCTTGGCACGGGCGAAGGCCATTCGCGCACCTTCTATGCAGACTGGCCTCTTGAGGACTTTGAGTCGAGGGCAGGCACTTACAAGCCACTTCACGAGTCCGAAGTAGCTGCTCGGAATCAGCTCAGCGGGCCACAACCAGATAATTAAATCCTTCATGGCTAACTCGGCTGCCTTATGTAGCTCGACCAGCTGCTTCAGCTGATCGGAGAAAGGCACCGGATAATTCGGTGCCAGATACTGCATCCAGAAGAGCTTATCCGCAGTATTCCTGCCTTTGGCTCGATAGAATTGAGCGGCATCAGATATGCTGCGCGGCAGCTCCGCAAATACCCCTGTACACATCAAAACTCAAGTTGTCAAATTTGATTTTCTTATCTCCAATACTTGATTTGTACGGCAAAAGCCTTACCATCCGCAATCTTCCTCGCCTCCTAAATTTCCTTCAGGGCACCTTGGGCCTCCCCCCGGGCATCACTTGCGGCTTGGCGAGCCTGGGAGAGTTCAGATTCTTTCCCTGCTAAACTCTGCTCCAAGGTCTCGCATTTCTGCACGGCCTCTTGACGCTCTCACTCAGCCTCAATAACTCTAGCCTCGTGTTTCTCACGAAGAGCCTGCTCTGCGGCTGCCTTCTTCACGGCCTCGGCCACAGCCCTCCTGAGAGCCTCAATTTCGGCCATCGCTCCTAGAGCACATTATAAAAATATTTCCATCATGTACACTTATTCATTTGTGCTATGACGACCCACAAGTATACGGGATAGTTGTAGCCTCTTTCGATAAGTAAGAGTGTCGAACCCAACGAGGAGCTAAAGGTAGAACAAATACTCTCTCAAGTCCTATCGGCCACTGATACGACTCTATGCACGCTTGACGTTCACTTTACCTAGAACAAGTATGAAACTAGAAGTACTTTGTAGGTGTGATAGGATAGGTTTGCAAGATAATAAAGAACGCGTAAATATAAACTAGGGGCTGTTTAGATAAAGATGCAATAATGTAAATATAGCGAGTGTGGAAAAGTGGTGATAGGAGTTGTGAAATTGTCCCTAAGCAACTGACTACGTTACTAGACCGGTAATCACTACTGCAATTCTATTTGAGGGAGAGGCATAAGCTAACATACTTTCTCTACTTGGATCATATGCACTTATGATTGGAACTCTAGCAAGCATCCGCAACTACTAAAGATTCATTAAGGTAAAACCCAACCATAGCATTAAAGTATCATGTCCCCTTTATCCCATACGCAAACAACCTACTTACTCGGGTCTGTGCTTCTGTCACTCACGCCACCCACCATAATCAAATCATAAACATATTGCAAACCCTAAAACGGGAATCCCTCACACTTGCGCGACACTGAGGGCACAATAGGACAACACCAATAATAAAATATGCAATTCAAACCAATCATAGCAATTCATCAATCACCGGTAGGACAACGAAAATCTACTCAGACATCATAGGATGGCAACACATCATCGGAAAATAATATGAATCATAAAGCACCATGTTCAAGTAGAGGGTACAGCGGGTTGCAGGAGAATGGACCGCTGGATATGGATGGGGGAAGGTGATGGAGATGTTGGTGAAGATGACAACGGTGTTGGTGAAGATCGCGGTGATGATGATAGCCCCCGGCGGCGTTCCGGCGCCACCGGAAGCAAGGGGGAGAGCCCCCTTCTTCTTCTTCTTCTTCTTCCTTGGCCTTCTCCCTAGATGGGAGAAGGGTTTCCCCTCTGGTCCTTGGCTCCCATGGCGTGGGAGGGGCGAGAGCCCCTCCGAGATTGGATCTATCTCTCTGTTTCTGCGTTCTCATATTCTACCCCTTCACCGTTTCCTTTATATCTGGAGATCCGTAACTCCGATTGGGGTGAATATTTCGCCCAGATCTTTCTCATAAAATTATCTTTCTTGCTCCAAAAGAAGAGCATGAACCACCTCACAGGTGGACCACGAGGGTCAGGGGGGCGTCTGGGGGGGGTAGGGCGCGCCCCCCTACCTCGTGACCACCTCGGACACCATCTCGCGTGGATTTTTCTTCCGGAATTTTCCATATTTTCCAAAAATAAGCTCCGTCCGTTTTTATCCCGTTTGGACTCCGTTTGATATAGATATTCTGCGAAACATAAAACATGCAACAGACAGGAACTGGCACTGGGCACTGGATCAATAAGTTAGTCCCAAAAATAATATAAAAAGTTGCCAAAAAGTATATGAAAGTGAATAATATTGGCATGGAACAATCAAAAATTATAGATACGACGGAGACGTATCAGCATCCCCAAGCTTAATTCCTGCTCGTCCTCGAGTAGGTAAATGATAAAAAGAAATAATTTTTGATGTGGAATGCTACCTAGCATAATCTTGATCAAATGTCTAATCATGGCATGAATATTAAGACACAAGTGATTCAAAGCAATAGTCTATCATTTGACATAAAAGTAATAATACCTCGAGCGTACCAATAAAGCAATCATGTCTTTTCAAAACAACATGGCCAAAGAAAGTTATCCCTACAAAATCATATAGTCTGGCTGTTGCTCTATCTTCATCACACAAAGTATTTAATCATGCACAACCCCGATGACAAGCCAAGCAATTGTTTCATACTTTAATAATCTCAAACTTTTTCAACTTTCACGCAATACATGAGCGTGAGCCATGGACATAGCACTATAGGTGGAATAGAATATGATGGTGGGGGTTATGTGGAGAAGAAAAAAAGGAGAAAGTCTCACATCGACTAGGCGTATCAACGGGCTATGGAGATGCCCATCAATAGATATCAATGTGAGTGAGTAGGGATTGCCATGCAACAGATGCACTAGAGCTATAAGTGTATGAAAGCTCAAACTGAAACTAAGTGGGTGTGCATCCAACTTGCTTGCTCATGAAGACCTCGGGCATTTGAGGAAGCCCATCATCAGAATATACAAGCCAAGTTCTTTAATGACAATTCCCACTAGTATATGAAAGTGAAAACATAGGAGACTCTCTCTATGAAGAACATGGTGCTACTCTGAAGCACAAGTGTGGTAAAAGGATAGTAACATTGCCCCTTCTCTCTTTTTCTCTCATTTTTTTTATTTTTTTTGGTGGGCTTCTTTGGCCTCTTTTATTATTTGGGCTTCTTTGGCCTCTTTTATTTTTCATAAAGTCCAGAGTCTCATCCCGACTTGTGGGGGAATCATAGTCTCCATCATCCTTTCCTCAGTGGGGCAATGCTCTAATAATGATGATCATCACACTTTTATTTACTTACAACTCAATATCTAGAACAAAGATATGACTCTATATGAATGCCTCCGGCGGTGTACCGGGATGTGCAATGATCTAGCGTAGCAATGACATCAAAAAAACGGACATGAAAACATCATGCTAGCTATCTTACGATCATGCAAGGCAATATGACAATGAATGCTCAAGTCATGTATATGATATGATGGAAGTTGCATGGCAATATATCTCGGAATAGCTATGGAAATGCCATGATAGGTAGGTATGGTGGCTGTTTTGAGGAAGGTGTATGGTGGGTGTATGGTACCGGCGAAAGTTGCGCGGCACAAGAGAGGATAGCAATGGTGGAAGGGTGAGAGTGCGTATAATCCATGGACTCAACATTAGTCATAAAGAACTCATATACTTATTACAAAAATCTACAAGCCATTGAAAACAAAGTACTACGCGCATGTTCCTAGGGGGATAGATTGGTAGGAAAATAACATCGCTCGTCCCCGACTGCCACTCATAAGGAAGACAATCAATAAATAAAATTATGCTCCAACTTCATCACAAAGCGGTTCACCATACGTGCATGCTACGGGAATCACAAACCTCAACACAAGTGTCTCTATAATCCACAACCACCCACTAGCATGACTCTAATATCACCATCTTTATATCGCAAAACTATTGCAAGGAATCAAACATATCATATTCAGCGATCTACAAGTTTATGTAGGATTTTATGACTAACCATGTGAATGACCAATTCCTGTCATCTCTCTAAATAGATATAAGTGAAGCAAGAGAGTTTAATTCTTTCTACAAAAGATATGACCACGCTCTAACAAATGTAAGTGAAGCAAAAGAGCATTCTACAAATGGCGGTTTTCTATGTGAAGAGAAACAGGCAATCCAAACTTCAAATGATATAAGTGAAGCACATGAAGCATTCTATAAAGCCACACTCAAAATATTTAAGTGAAGTGCAATGAGCATTCTATAAATCAACCAAGGACTATCTCATACCAGAATGGTGCATAAAAGTAAAATAAAAACCTAATTGCAAAAGACGCTCCAAGACTTGCACATAATGCATGAACGAAACGAATCCGAAACATACCGATACTTGTTGAAGAAAGAGGGGATGCCTCCCCAGCATCCCCAAGCTTAGACGCTTGAGTCTCCTTGAATATTTACTTGGGGTGCCTCGGGCATCCCCAAGCTTGAGCTCTTGCCTCTCTTCCTTCTTCTCACATCGAAACATCCTCGATTAGACACTACATCCACACAAAACTTCAACAGAAAACTCGGTAAGATCCGTTAGTATAATAAAGCAAATCACCACTCTAAGTACTGTTGCAAACCAATTCATATTTTGTTTTTGCATTGTGTCTACTGTAATATAACTCTTTCATGGCTTAATCCACTGATATAAATTGATAGATTCATCAAAACAAGCAAACTATGCATCAAAAACAGAATCTGTCTAAAACAGAACAGTCTGTAGCAATCTGAACATTAACCATACTTATGATACCCCAAAAATTCTACCAAAATTAGGAAAAATAAATAAGTTGTATATCAAGACAGTGCAAAAGGAATCAGAACCAATTGACGTTCCAGGTAAAAATTTAAAATTGTGCACTACAGCCAAAGTTTCTGTCCTGCACCGTACAAACCAACAAGCATTGTAAACATCCTAAAGGCAAACCTTGGCGCATTATTTTTATAATACAATGGAATTGTACAAGGGGATAATTATTTTTATTGAAAAGTTTCTGTAATTAAGATTCACAAAGCTCCCATGGGCATGAACAAAGTTCAAGGACGTCCCCCACTTTCACAATGCTCGTCTCTCTCACTTTCACTTCTCCTTTTGAAAAGTTTTGGGTTCCCCTCTTTATTTTTTTGTTTTTAAACTATATAAAAGCACTCAACAGAAATAAATGACTCTCTAAAACTTCCGGGTTGTCTCCTTGGCAGCGCTTTCTTTAAAGCCATTAAGCTAGGCATTTAGTGCTCAAGTAATGGATCCACCCGGATCCCAAGGTATATCAAAGCCAATTTTAATTAACAATGATTTATAATTTAGTAGTGAGCAGAAAGTAACATATATCATGCAACAACGAAGTCTAACTCTCTTCCTATGCATAGGCATGTCATAAAAGAACAATTCATGCACACAAAGTAAAGGCCAATGCATAGTATAAGCAGTTTCTTGCAATTTTATCATGTGGGAAACATAGAGAGGTGGAGATATAGTTCCTCTCTCATAATAATTGCAAGTAGGAGCAGCAAGCACATGCATATTATATTCATCAAAATCATCATGTGTAGTAGTAAAAGGCAACCCATCAATATAATCCTTAATAAGTGCAAGCTTCTCTGATATAGTGTAGTCGGGAGAATTCAAAAAGATAATAGGACTATCATGCGTGGGTGCAATAGCAACAATTTCATTCATAACATAAGGAACTATAGCAAGTTCATCTCCATAAGCATCATTCATATTGGCATCTTGTCCACAAGCATAGCAAGCATCATCAAAAAGGGATATTTCAAGAGAATCGATGGGATCATAGCAATCATCCTTCGGTAAGCACGAAGGGAAATTAAACAATGTATGAGTTGGAAGGTTACTCTCATTAGAAGGTGGGCACGGGTGATCAATCCGCTCTTCCTCCTCTTGTTCTTCGCTCTCCTCCTCATCTTTTTCATCCAATGAGCTCACAGTTTCATCAACTTCTTCTTCCATAGATTCCTGCAAAATATTAGTCTCTTCTTGGACAGCAAAGACTTTCTTAATAAGTGCATTAATTTCGTAATTGTATTCATAGTTCTCATAGAAATATGTGAGGATAGCTAAATTTTCAGATCTATAAACAGCATCATCAAAATCTTCAAACTCTTTACACATAGATTCAATTTCATAAGCACCCATAAAAGCGACAAATTCTTCGATTTGTTGAACATCATAGTAACTATAAACACCCTTAGCATATGAAGATAAGATCCCATTATCAATAAACTCGCATTGGTAGGGAAGGTGTTTTTTAGGGTTTTCAGAACAACAAGTAAAATCATATTCCCAACATAAATTCCAAGCATAGCATTGTAAACGTTGAATTTGATCCCATAATAGTTTCCGTTTTTCAGATATACGGTGTCGCACATAACAAGCATGCTCATCTAAAGATTTGCCCTCAACTAAGCTAGTTGGGGTTTCAGCACGAGCACATAGGGATCGAAGATGATCCAAGTAATAAGCTTCAGCAGTGTGATAGATTTTGAGTGGTTCTTCAACCATTGGTTCAGCAGGTACAACTAATTTTTTTGGTATTTTGCGTTTCCTACCCATAGCTAAAGATAGAAAACAACTAAGAACAGCAAATAAAAATTACTTAGTGATAAAGCAAACAAGCACACACGAGAATATTCACCCCACGCTATTGCTTCCCGGCAACGGCGCCAGAAAAAGGTCTTGATGACCCGCAAGTATATGGGATAGTTGTAGCCTCTTTCGATAAGTAAGAGTGTCGAACCCAATGAGGAGATAAAGGTAGAACAAATACTCTCTAAAGTCCTATCAGCCACTCATACGACTCTACACACGGTTGACGTTCGCTTTACCTAGAACAAGTATGAAACTAGAAGTACTTTGTAGGTGTGATAGGATAGGTTTGCAAGATAATAGAGAACGCGTAAATATAAACTAGGGGTTGTTAAGATAAAGATGCAATAAATTAAATATAGCGAGTGTGGAAAAGTGGTGATAGGAGTTGTGAAATTGTCCCTAAGCAACTGACTAAGTTACTAGACCGGTAATCACTACTGCAATTCTATTTGAGGGAGAGGCATAAGCTAACATACTTTCTCTACTTGGATCATATGCACTTATGACTGGAACTCTAGCAAGCATCCGCAACTACTAAAGATTCATTAAGGTAAAACCCAACCATATCATTAAAGTATCAAGTCCCCTTTATCCCATACGCAAACAACCTACTTACTCGGGTATGTGCTTCTGTCACTCATGCCACCCACCATAAGCAAATCATAAACATATTGCAAACCCTACAGCGGGAATCCCTCACGCTTGCGCGACACGGAGGGCACAATAGGACAGCACCAATAATAAAATATGCAATTCAAACCAATCATAGCAATTCATCAATCACCGATAGGACAACGAAAATCTACTCAGACATCATAGGATGGCAACACATCATCAGAAAATAATATGAAGCATAAAGCACCATGTTCAACTAGAGGGTATAGCGGGTTGCGGGAGAGTGGACCGCTGGATATAGATGGGGGAAGGTGATGGAGATGTTGGTGAAAATGACGGCGGTGTTGGTGAAGATCGCGGTGATGATGATAGCCCCCAGCGGCGTTCCGGCGCCACCGGAAGCAAGGGGGAGAGAGCCCCCCTTCTTCTTCTTCTTCTTCCTTGGCCTTCTCCCTAGATGGGAGAAGGGTTTCCCCTCTGGTCCTTGACTCCCATGGCATGGGAGGGGCGAGAGCCCCTCCGAGATTGGATCTATCTCTCTGTTTCTGCGTTCTCAGATTCTACTCCTTCACTGTTTCCTTTATATCTGGAGATCCGTAACTCCGATTGGGGTGAATCTTTCGCCCAGATCTTTCTCATAAAATTATCTTTCTTGCGCCAAAAGAAGAGCATCAACCGCCTTATGGGTGGACCATGAGGGTAAGGGGAGCGCCCCCCTACCTCGTGACCACCTCGGACACCGTCTCGCGTGGATTTTTCTTCCGGAATGTTTTCCAAAAATAAGCTCCATCCGTTTTTATCCCGTTTGGACTCCGTTTGATATAGATATTCTGCGAAACGTAAAACATGCAACAGACAGGAACTTGCACTGGGCACTGGATCAATAAGTTAGTCCCAGAAATAATATAAAAGTTGCCAAAAACTATATGAAAGTGAATAATATTGGGATGGAACAATTAAAAATTATAGATACGACGGAGACGTATCATGCTACATAAACAAGGTTTCTACATACCTTGATTATCCTCCAGCTGTCTCTTCACTTGGACAAGGTCTCCTTCGGCCCGCTCCAAACTATGCCTCAGTCCGGATACTTCCACAACCTGAGAGGCGGCAGTCGCTACAGATGCCTGCTGGTTACAAAGAGTGATAAATGTCATCAAGTAAGTCTCCTGCGAACATGAATTTGATCCTCTGTCCAGTTCTTTCTTTCACCAAATAGTGTATCATGGGCTAATATCTATACCATGACACTCTCCCAAAAACTCATAAAACATACCTCAAAGCCTCTTATGAGGCTGATACAGGATTCATTCAGTCCATTCTCAGCGGACCGAATCTTCTCAATCACCGCACCCATGAGGGCACGATGTTCATCAACGATGGAGGCACCCTTCAGCACCGCCAATAAAGTATTCGGCACCTTTGGTTGGACAGAGGTGGCCGATGGAGCAGGCATACCTCCTCCTGTCGACGAAAGCTATCTGTCTGACTCGGGGACCTTATGGGTCTCTAGAATCGTGTCCGGATTGGGTCTGGATTCTTGATGACCCACGCTGTCGACACCCACAGGAGCTTTCTCTCCCGTGTGACCGGCCCCAGAAGTATGGCCTCCTGGCACCGCCTTCGCGACCTTCTCCCTTCCTCCGTGGCCTGGGTCCTTCTGGGATGAAACCTCGGTTTCATTCCTACGTTTGGAGTAGGAGGCCTTCTGGGTGTCCCGCTCCCCATAGCGTCTGAATCCAGCAGATCTTCTGACGAGGATTGTTCGGCGCGGGGCTTCGCCGGACTGAAAAAGAAAAGCATGGCTCAGATTAGAATGTGATGCCATGAAAAGTCCGGACGCATGAGTGTGTTCGGATTTTATACTTACGAGTTCACCAGGGGCTCGGCCCTGGGATCCCACTCCGGGCTGCTATCGGTGGCGCCGGTGGACTCCTCTTAAAGAGGAGTTTTTCCCCTCTTAGGCAAATCGGCTTCCAAGGAGTTGGAGGCTGTTCTTTTCTTCTTTCCCCCTGCGGGGGATTCATCCTCCTCCTCCCTGTCCTCTTTGGAGGAAGAATGGGCATTGGAGTCTTCGAATTTCATGTCCGGGGCACCACGGCGACGGAGGCCATACCTGGTCTTCTTGGCATCCTTTTCGGTCTTCTTCTTCGGCGCCTTATATGCCGCTGGGACCAGCATCTTCATCAGAAGTGGGCCAGACAGTTCTTCTGGCAAAGGGGCTGGACAGTAGATCCGCCCCGCCTTCTTCGCCCAGCCCTAGGAAAATGATAGGAAACACGTTAAGTATTTTCCTAAGGATGTACGGATAGAGCACATGAGTTGTTAAACATTCAGTTGCTTACCGAACTTGCGGGACGGGACAGTTGGTACCCATGGTCCCTGGCGAGTCCGACCACGGTTTGCCGGACTTGAAAAGCACCTTCCAGATGTCCTTGTGCGTAGATCCAAAGAGCTCTAGCAGGGTCTCGTGCTTGGCCGGGTCGAACTCCCATAGATTGCAAGCTCGGTGTTGACATGGTAGAATCCGGCGGACCAACATCACCTGGACTACATTGACGAGCTTGACGCTCTTGTCTTCCATGTCTTGAATGCGCGTCTGGAGCTCTGATAGCTCATCAGACGAAGCCCAGTTCAGGCCCTTCTTGCGCCAGGACGTAAGTCGCAGGGGGGCACTGGATCTGAACTCTGGAACGGCGGTCCACTCCTTGCCACGCGGCTCGGTGATGTAGAACCACTACTGCTGCAACTCCTTGACGGAATCATTGAAAGTCCCTGTCGGCCATGTAACATTGGGCATCTTACTCACCATGGCGCCTCCGCATTCGGCAAGCTCGTCGCTCACTACCTTGGGATTTACATTAAAAACCTTTAGCCATAAGCTGAAGTGCAGCGAGACGCGGAGAAAGGCCTCGCACATGACTATGAATGTCGAGATGTTGAGGAAGGAATTCGGGGATAGATCATGGAAATCAATCCCGTAGTAGTACATGATGCCGCAAACAAATGGGTGGAGGGGAAACCCTAGCCCATGGACAAAAACGAGGGAGAAATACTACCCTCTCGTGGGGTTCCGGGATGGGGACGATCTGTCCCGCCGTCGGAAGATGGTGGCTAATTCTCTTGGCCAGATACCCGGCCCCTCGAAGCTTTTTGATATCCTTCTCCCGAACAGTAGAGGCCATCCACTTGCCTCCTGCTCCAGATCCGGACATCTTCAGGAAGCCTTTTTGGGCGGAGAGGAGGAGCGCTTGGGCACTAGGGCTCGAGCGGAAAGGAATGAATGAGTAGAGAAGGGTGTGGGTGAAAGCGAAGGTTCTTATCCCCTTATAAAGGCAGCAAAGATCATGCGCCTCCCCACTTGCCCGCTAAAAACGCTTATTCCGCCAAGTGCCCCGATTGATGGCATGGTTGGGTTACCCGCACCCATATTGATGAGAATCCCGCAATGGTGGGACACGATCTCTGCTTCGACAAGACGTGTTGATAAAACCGCCTCGCGATATGTGCATCGGCAGGTTATGAAAACGGTACGAATAATAACCGGGCCATGGTGTGACATCATGCTGTAAAAAGCTGTCAGTGGATTAGATTTTTGGAATATTATATTCTCTACAGTGGAATGTGGAATTTGTTTTGCAGAGCCGGACACTATCCTTGTGTTCTAAATCTTCTATGGAGTATTCGGAGAAGGAACCCACCTTGCAATGCCGAAGACAATCCGCGCCCCGGACTCATCGTCATTGAAGCTTGGTTCAGGGGCTACTGTGGGAGTCCTGGATTAAGGGGTCCTCGGACAGCCGGACTATATACTTTGGCCGGACTGTTGGACTATGAAGATACAAGATTGAAGAATTTGTCCTGTGTCTGGATGAGACTCTCCTTTGCGTGGAAGGCAAGCTGGGATATTCGGATATGTAGATTTCCTTCTCTGTAACCGACTCTGTGTAACCCTAGCCCCCTCCGGTGTCTATATAAACCGGAGGGTTTAGTCCGTAGGACAACAACAATCATAATCATAGGCTAGCTTCTAGGGTTTAGCCTCTACGATCTCGTGGTAGATCATCTCTTGTAATACTCATATCATCAAGATCAATCAAGTAGGAAGTAGGGTATTACCTCCATCGAGAGGGCCCGAACCTGGGTAAAACATCGTGTCCCCTGTCTCCTATTACCATTAGCCTTAGACGCATAGTTCGGGACCCCCTACCCGAGATCCGCTGGTTTTGACACCGACATAGACCCCGAGACCGATGTTGATGTCCCTGTGATTGACTACGTCGATGACGACCCTTCTACCCCTTTCAACAGAGCTTCCAGGAAAGCCCCCCCCTTTGATCATCCCGATATCGCCCATTCCATTCTCTCATGCTTGCATTAGATTTTGTTATTGTTATTGTTTGCTCCTATTCTAATGCATAGCCTGCTTTTGTAACCTGCTCATTGTACCTTACATGCTTATCCTAAACTGCTTAGTATAGGTTGGTTAGTGATCCATCAGTGACCCCCACTTATCCTTATTGTCCCTGCTTCATCTTCGATGACTCGATCAACGTGATCGATGACCAGAGCGTGACACCTCACATCACATCACACCCCTTTAGTTGCTCGACTCTGCAGAGCTACTATCGAGTGCCGAGGGTGATCCCTAATAACGCACTCCTGATGATAATTCTGTAGTGTAGCTATTTGGCCATGGTCAACGAGGGTGGTTTCTCATTCACCATTCCCGATACGGCTCTGTCGTGCAACACCTCAAGTGTGAACCTCAAGGGTGAACCTCGAGGGTGGATCCTCAAGTGAGAACCTCGAGGGTGGATCCTCTTACATTCACCTTGATGATTACATCGAGTGGAATCCTTCGTGGTTGATTCCTTTGGTTTTACCCTTGATGTTTGGACACACAGTTACCGTGACTTACTTGAGACCATTGTTGAAGTTGGGTCGGCCCTGAGGGGTACCCGCGAGTTGATGTGAAAGTCAGGCAGGCCCGTTGAGCACCCGCGAGTTTTCCACGTGGCACGGTCGGGCAGTCAGGGCCCTTGTCGTAACTCCACGAGACGGGGCGATGGGGTCACCTTATCGTGAGTCTCTGCTCGTCTCCGCGAGCCCCCAATGCACTAACAGGTTTGGGTATTTGTTATGAGTTGGCCTCTGGCCTTTACGCACTAACCACCACGCGAGAATAGATATGGGCCTCGAGGTCGCAGTATTAGCCGAAGCTTTGTCAGACGTCCAGTTCAGCAGTGCGGCACGGTCGGATCGTGCTGGCCATCCGAGGCGGTGCTGGTATTCACCCTCCACGCAACACCCCGGAGTGCTGCGGGTGATGGGTCCAAGACCCCGGAGCGCTTAGGATGTAGACCGGCGGGGACCTCTCTGCTGAGCCTAGGTAGGGCTGCGACATGTTGATCTTCCGAGGCCGGGCATTGACCCCAGAAAGGTGTGTCCGGCCAGAATGATCGAGCGTGTTGGGTAATGTGGTGCACCCATGTGGGGAAGATATATATTCGAATATCGTGTCCACGGTAATGGACGCTCAGACTTATACCCTAATCTTATATAACTAGAAATGGATACTTGAGATATGAGATGGATATGTGGCTCCAGGATTGCTTTCTCGCAGGGAGACGAGGAAGGATCTCTGGGCGTTGATGTTACAACGTGCTTGTTAAATATTAAAATGCTACTCTTTACTCTTCTACATGCTGCAAGATGCTTGGAGCTGCTTGAAGATGCTAGTCTTCGATAGGCTAGGCCTTCCCCTCTATTCTGGCATTCTGCAGTTCAATCCATAGATACAACCCTTCCATTTGATACCAATGCATACTTAATATAGATCTGATGCTTGCGAGTACTTTGGATGAGTACTCACAGTTTCTTTGCTACCCCTTTCCCCTTCTTTCTTCTTTCCGGTTATTGCAACCAGATGGTGGATCCCTGGAGTCAGATGCCACCGCCGACGGATTCTACTGCATGGAGACCTCCGATGGCTAGGAGTAGTTATGAGGTCCCAGGCAGGATGCCTTGCCTCCTCGATCGTGTTATTTTTGTGCTAGCCTTCTTAAGGCATCCTTGTTTAACTTATGTCTATACTTAGATAATGTTGCTTCCGCTGACGCTTCTGTATCGAGCTTGTATTCGAGCCCTCGAGGCCCCTGGCTTGTAATATAAAGCTTGTATTATTTTTGATTTGTGTCTAGAGTTGTGTTGTGATATCTTCCCGTGAGTCCCTGTTCTTGATCGTACACATTTGCATGCATGATTAGTGTACGGTCGAAATGGGGGCGTCACAAGTTGGTATCAGAGCCGACTGCCTTGGTCGAAGTTGAGTCTAGTCTTTGAAAAACCGTTTTACTAACATGGTTGTGTGGCTTACAAGCCCACGTCGCCATTGGGTGGTATTAGGATATTTTACTCCTCGTCTATACTCTGGGACTCTTATCTCTCTTCTATTTGGGTTAAATGATTTTGCTGACTCTAACTCTAGGTTCTCGTAAATACTTTCTCCCGAAGAACCCCTCACTTCAGATTATTACTTGGTGCATCGGAAGATTCTGAAGATACTCTCCGAAGTTTTCTCGAGACCCTTGTGCCCTTCGCCATTGCGATCCCTACCACCGATAAGTCCTTATGAGTAGCTACCTACATTGTCGTTGATACCATCATCCCCAGTTGCTCTTGTTATTGCAAGATGTCATGAAATACTCTCCGATGTTCCGAGGATCCTTTATGCTTACTACCTTGTAGTACTTTGCCACATGAATACCCCTATGGTAATTTCTCGCACTTGCCGAGTATCCGTTCCTCCGCAGTTGTTCATGTGTTTCACAAAATTCTTTGGAATACTATTCGATCTTCCAAAAAATCCTCAGTAGCATATTACTCTTGTTCCTCCTTATCTACTTGCATTATGGTTACTTCCATATGGCTAGCAATATTCATTAGCATCCTTCATCATCATAATTTCGAGCATTTGATTCGTTTTTTGTTTGTGAATGCTCGCGATCATCAGTCCGAATTAGAATTCTTCCTTTCGGCTCAGACGTCACTCAGACATGACTGGTGTTCGACAAATCAAACCTTGATTGATTGTCGATCTGTGTCTATTCAACTTACTTGTCTTTGATCAGAGCCTCTACTTCTGATCCACCGTTTTGGAAATCATAATTCCTTTGCATTTGAGCTTTGAATTTGTCAGTTGTTTGATTGTTTCTATAACCTGACCTCCTTGCATTCTTTCTTCTTCTGTTTGAGTACCGATACTCACATCAGATCCATTGTGGACCTCCAGGTCCTTTGTTGGGTTTTATCTGACATCATCCTTCATATTCAATAACCTTGTGAGCCTTTCCTCGGATACACAATGCCTTTGGTAAATTGTATCCCCACTCCCGTCAACCATACTCTGCTTCCGGGCTTGAGTTATTTACTCGTGAAGTTTGTGGTATATGTTCCAAATATGTCCCTATGGGTTGAATCTATGTCTTCCCTAAATCTGTGTGAATCCTACGACTCATACTCTACTGGTGTTATGCCAGATAAAATCTCAACAGTACGGCTTCATCGAAAATGAGAAGTGAATGAAAGGTTATGCATTGAAGAAGTGGGAGTCGACCTTGAACTTTGTGTTCATACCCATGAACACGATGTAGATCCTATCATGGAAGCTTCTTGTTATAATAATAATCCCCTTGTGATAAGTTCAGCTTGTATCTATGTTTGGTCCTTTGCAACCGTGGTTCCGACCATGATTGTTCTCCTTTGATTTCATTTCTCCTTTGAATGAGTGACACCTGTCCCAACGGTGAGCAAACACGTGTTTCCTCCGGCCAATGAGTATTTTACATGTGGAAAATCCCCATTGGTCCAGGCTGTTAACGGGTTATCGGAGCCAAAACCGGACCCGGTAGCTTAACGACATTCTGTTACGATGGATGCCACGTGTCGGTCACCCTTGACCAAAGCACTTCCATGACGCGGCATTTATCGTCATGGAAGTGAACACTTCTGTGATGATAATTTTGGTAATGTCATGGAACACTTCTACGACATCATAGTTATGACTATCTTGATTCTGTCATAAATTTGTCATGGATGTACATGCATGACAGAAAATGTGACCTACTGTGACAAACATGTATCATCACATAAGTGTCTTCTTTTTGTAGTGGTGATTGAAGTTTTCATGTTTTGGGTGATGTTACGATGGATGAAGGAATAAGGAGTAAGAAGAGCCTAAGCTTGGGGATGCCCATGGCATCCCAAGCTATTATCCAAAGAGAAGCAAGCAACTAAGCTTGGGGATGACCCGAGTGGCATCCCCTCTTTCTTCTAACGACCATCGGTATTTTACTCGAAACTATATTTTTATTCGTCACATACTATGAGTTTTGCTTGGAGCGTCTTGTATGATATGAGTCTTTGCTTGTTTTGCTTTGTGTTCTAAGTCTTGATCCCTTGCTGGACACACTTATTTGAGAGAGCCAAAATTATGTCATGACTTGTTAGAATTGCTCTCTATGCTTCACTTAAATATTTATGAGCTATGGAATTGCTCTAGTGCTTCACTTATATCTTTTTGAGCACGGTGTGCTTTTAGTATTTTTGAAGAAATACTCTCTTGCTTCACTTAGATTTATTTAAGAGTTAGTAAACTTTTTAATAAATTCTCTCTTGCTTCACTTAAATTAATTTGAGAGAAAGATATATTATGCTCATGATCTTCACTTATATTTGTTTGAGCTTATCAAAAGCAACATATGAAAATTAGTCCCAAAGTGATAGATATCCAAGAAGGATATAATAAAAACTTTCATGAAGATCATTGGACAAAATAAGCTTGATTCCTTGTAATAGTTTTGAGATATGATGATGTGATATGTGAGTCATGTTGATGAGTAATTATGCTTTAGTAAGAATATTGGTGTTAAGGTTTGTGATTCCCTATACAAGCACGAAAGTCAATAGTTATGCAATGAAATTACATCCTACTTGTGGTGCATTATTCAGTGTTAATTATGCTTAATGCTCACTTATGAGATTACTTGTTTCTTGGTTGGTCGCTTCTCAATCTTTTGCTAGCCTTCATTTTGCACTAAGTATGATCACTACTTGTGCATCCAAAATCCTTTAAACCAGTTTTATCACAAGAGTCCACTATACCTACCTATATGCAGTATTCTTTTGCCGTTCTAAGAAAATTTGTATGTGCAATCTCTAATATTCAAAATAAATTTCTCTTTTGTGTGCTCGTACCGCTCACGAGGCGGTGAGGGGTAGCCGATATTTTCCATGCTAGATGTGTTATTCTCACGATGAGTGTTTACTCACTTGTCATTGCACGAGAGTAAGGCAAAGGTGTTAGGGATGCCCAGTCCCGAAATGAAAAATGAATTTAATTTATGTTGTCAAATAATAAATTCCTTGGAAAATGTTGGTATGGAGGGCACCCGTGGATACGGATGCCATGGAAAGTAAAAGTATGGTGGAAAGAGGAATAAACTTCAATTTCTATTTGGGAACCGCCTATGATATATTTAGCATGGAAAGTGTGGGAAACTCTTAAGTCATTTTCGTTGGTGGGAAAATTATGCCTCTCAAAATGTTTTTATCTCTCAATTTTCACTTTGAGCTCTGGCACCTCTACAAATCCCTACTTCCCTTTACGAAGGGCCTTTCTTTTACTATATGCAATTTTTATTTTTAATTTGAGTCTCCATCTTCTCTTATAAAGCACCAACTAGGGGGGCACTATGATCATACTTGAGCATTGGGTGTAGTTAATATGTGAGTGTGTTTCATGAATGGATCAATGATTGAGCATAATGGGCTAGGGATAACTTATTTTAGTGTTGATATTTTGAAACACATGGTTGCTTGTTGATATGCTTGAGTATTTAAGTCTCATGTCAAAACTAGACTACTGCTTTGAACCATATAAAAGTCCAAATGTCCATGCTACAATGAAAGAATATGTGATGAACATGTTAGGCAGCATTCCACATAAAAAATTCTATTTTTATCATTTACCTACTCGAGGAGGAGCAGGAATTAAGCTTGGGGATGCTGATACGTCTCCAACGCATCTATAATTTTTTATTGTTCCATGTTGTTATATTATCATTCTTGTATGTTTTATAATCATTTTATATCATTTTTGGTACTAACCTGTTGACATATTGCAAGTGCCAGTTGCTGTTTTTGCATGTTTTTTACATCACAGGAAATCAATACCAAACAGAGTCCAAATGCAGTGAAATTTTTTGTGGATTTTTTTGGACCAAAAGACATCCAGTGGGCCGAAGAAGCACCTGGGGGCTGCTCCGAGGGGAGCACAACCCACCAGGGCGTGTCTGGAGGCCCAGGCGCACCCTGGTGGGTAGTGCCCACCTCGGGTGCCCCCCGGCCCGCCTCTTTGCTCTATAAATACCCCAATATTCCAGAAACCCTAGGGGAGTCGACGAAATATTCATCCAGCCGCCACAGAGTCCACAACCACCAGATCCAATCTAGACACCATCTCGGATGGGGTTCACCACCTCCATTGGTGCCTCTCCGATGATGCATGAGTAGTTCTTTGTAGACCTTCGGGTCCGTAGTTAGTAGCTAGATGGTTTCCTCTCTCTCGCTGGATTCTCAATACAGTGGTCTCTTGGAGATCCATATGATGTAACTCTTTTGTGATGTGTTTGTTGGGATCGATGAACTTTGAGTTTATGATCAGATCTATCTTTTTATATCCATGAAAGTATTTGAGTTTCTTTGATCTCTTTTATGCATGATCTCTTATAGCCTTGTATTTCTTCTCCGATATTTGGGTTTTGTTTGGCCAACTAGATCTATTTATCTTGCAATGGGAAGAGGTGCTTTGTAGTGGGTTCGATCTTACGGTGCTTGATCCCAGTGACAGAAAGGGAAATGACACGTATGTATCGTTGCTACTAAGGATAAAATGATGGGGTCTATCTCTACATAGATAGATCTTGTCTACATCATGTCATCATTCTTATTGCATTACTCAGTTTCTCCATGAACTTTATACACTAGATGCATGCTAGATAGCGGTCGATGTGCGGAGTAATAGTAGTAGATGCATGCACAAGTTGGAGTTGGTCTACTAATCTTGGATGTGATGCCTATATAATGATCATTGCCTGGATATCGTCATAATTATTTGAGGTTCTGTCAATTGCCCAACAGTAATTTGTTTACCCATCGTTTGCTACTTTTCTCGAGAGAAGCCACTAGTGAAATCTACGGCCCCCAGGTCTCTTCTTTAATATATTTGCCTTTGCGATCTATTTTCCTTTGCTTTTATTTTCAGATCTATTAAGCCAAAAATACAAAAATACCTTGCTACACTTTATTTTATTTGGCGTTCGATCTATCAATAGTTACAACTCTCTCACGTCCGTTTGCCAATTTCTGGCACCATTACCCAAAAGGGATTGACAACCCCTTTAACACGTTGGGTTGCGAGTATTTGTTATTTGTGTGCAGGTGATGTTTACGTAGTGTTGCTTGGTTATCCTACTGGTTCGATAACCTTGGTCTCATTATTGAGGAAAATACCTACCTTCGATGTGCTGCATCATCCCTTCCTCTTTGGGAAAATACCGACGTAATTCTAGCAGACATCAACTTGTTATTTAGAATCACCAATGATGTTAGAGGTGTAGGGAAACATGCCTCTATGGTCCAAATCTAGTTAGAACAAGTTGCTAAATCTCAAAGAGAATTGCTGGATGAAATGAATAATAATATGTATGATCATGTGCTACTTCTTGAGCTTGCGTTGGTTTTTCCCTTTAAGAGGAAAGGGTGATGCAGCAAAGTAGAGTAAGTATTTCCCTCAGTTTGAGAACCAAGGTATCAATCCAGTAGGAGATAACGCACAAATCACCGAATACCTGCACAAACAATCAAACAACTTGCACCCAATGCGATAAAGTCGTTGTCAATCCCTTCACGGTTACTTGCAAAAGTGAGATCTTATAGAGATAGATAAACAATAAAGTAAATATTTTTGGTTTATATATCGGAAAGTAAAATATTGTAAAATAGTAGATCGGAAACTAATATGATGGAAAATAGCAGATCGGAAACTTATATGATGGAAAATAGACCCGGGGGCCATAGGTTTCACTAGAGGCTTCTCTCATGATAGCAAATAATATGGTGGGTGAACAAATTACTGCCGAGCAATTGATTGAAAAGCGCAAAGTTATGACGATATCTAACGCAATGATCATGAATATATGCATCACGTCCGTGTCAAGTAGACCGAAACGATTATGCATCTACTACTATTACTCCACCCATTGACCGACTCTTGCCTGCATCTAGAGTATCAAGTTCATGAAGAACATAGTAACGCATTAAGTAAGATGACATGATGTAGAAGAATTAACTCAAGCAATATGATGAAAACCCCATCTTTTCATCCTTGATGGCAACAATACAATACGTGCCCTGCTACTGTCACTGGGAAAGGACACCGCAAGATTGAACCCAAAGTTAAGCACTTCTCCCATTGCAAAAAAACCAATCTAGTTGGCCAAACCAAACCGATAGTTCAAAGAGAATTACAAAGATATCAAATCATGCATAAAAGAATTTAGAGAAGATTGAAATAATATTCATAGATAAGTTGATCATAAATCCACAATTCATCGGATCTCGGCAAACACACCACAAAAGAGTATTACATCGGATAGATCTCCAAGAACATCGAGGAGAACATGGTATTGAGAATCAAAGAGAGAGAGAAGAAGCCATCTAGCTACTAGCTATGTACCCATAGGTCTATTGTAAACTACTCACGCTTCATCGGAAGGGCAATAGAGTTGATGTAGAAGCCCTTCGTGATTGAATCCCCTCCGGCAGGGTGTCGAGAAAGGTCCCTAGATGGGATCTCACGGGTGCAAAAGGTTGCGGTAGTGGAAAAGTGTTTTGGTGGATGCCTCTGGTGGTTTGGGGATATTTGGGAATATATAGGCGAAAGAATTAGGACAGGAGGCTCACGGGGGGCCCACAAGGGTGGGGGCGTGCCCTACCCCCCTAGGCGTGCCCTCTGTCCTTGTGGCCGCGTCATGGCTCCTTCGACTTCATCTCCAAGTCTCCTGGTTGTCTTCTGGTCCAAGAAAAATCATCGCGAAGGTTTCATTCCTTTTGAACTCCGTTTGGTATTCCTTTTCTGCGAAACTCAAAAACAAGGAAAAAATAGGAACTGGCACTGGGCCCTAGGTTAATAGGTTAGTCCCAAAAATAATATAAAATAGCATATTAATGCATATAAAACATCGAAAATATATAATATAATAGCATGGAACAATAAAAAATTATAGATACGTTGGATACGTGTCAAGCATCCCCAAGCTTAATTCATGCTCGTCCTCGAGTAGGTAAATCATAAAAACAGAAAATTTGATGCGGAATGCTACCTAACATATTTATCCATGTAATTTTTCTTTATTATGGCATGAATGTTCAGATCCATAAGATTCCAAACAAAAGTTTAATATTGGCATAAAAACAATAATACTTCAAGCATACTAACAAGGCAATTATGTCTTCTCAAAATAACATGGCCAAAGAAAGCTTATCCCTACAAAATCATATAGTCTGGCTATGCTCCATCTTCATCACACAAAAAATCATGCACAACCCCGATGACAAGCCAAGCAATTGTTTCATAGTTTTGATGTTCTCAAACTTTTTCAACTTTCATGCAATACATGAGCATGAGCCATGGACGTAACACTATAGGTGGAATAGAAGGTGGTTGTGGAGAAGACAAAAATAAGGAGATAGTCTCACATCATCTAGGCATATCAACGGGCTATGGAGATGCCCATCAATAGTTATCAATGTGAGTGGGTAGGGATTGTCATGCAACAGATGCAGTAGAGCTATAAGTTTATGAAAGCTCAAAAAGGAAACTAAGTGGGTGTGCATCCAACTCGCTTGCTCACGAAGACCTAGGGAAATTTGAGGAAGCCCATCATTGGAATATACAAGCCAAGTTCTATAATGAAAAATTCCCACTAGTATATGAAAGTTACAACATAGGAGACTCTCCATCACAAAGATCATGGTGCTACTTTGAAGCACAAGTGTGGTAAAAGGATAGTAATATTACCCCTTCTCTCTTTTCTCTCATTTTTTATTGGGCCTTCTCTCATTTTTTGGCCTCTTTTTTTCGTTTGGAGTCTCATCCTGACTTGTGGGGGAATCATAGTTTCCTTCATCCTTTCCTCACATGGGACAATGCTCTAATAATGAAGATCATCACACTTTTATTTACTTACAACTCAAGAATCACACTCTAATAATGAATCAAGAGTGACATGTATGAAAGAATTATGAACGATGGCTTTGCCACAAATACGATGTCAACTATATGATCATACAAAGCAATATGACAATGATGGAACGTGTCATAATAAACGGAATGGTGGAAAGTTGCATGGAAATATATCTTGGAATGGCTATGGAAATGCCATAATAGGTAGGTATGGTGGCTGTTTTGAGGAAGGTATATGGTGGGTGTATGGTACCAGCGAAAGTTGCGCGGCACTAGAGAGGCTAGTAATGGTGGAAGGGTGAGAGTGTGTATAATCCATGGACTCAACATTAGTCATAAAGAACTCACATACTTATTGCAAAATTCTATTAGTTATCGAAATGAAGTACTACCCGCGTGCTCCTAGGGGGATAGATTGGTAGGAAAGGACCATTGCTCGTCCCCGACCTCCACTCATAAGGAAGACAATCAATAAATAAATCAAGCTCCGACTTCATCACATAACGGTTCACCATACGTGCATGCTACGGGAATCACAAACTTTAACACAAGTATTTCTACAATCCACAATTACTCACTAGCATGACTCTAATATCACCATCTTTATATCTCAAAACAATCATAAGGAATCAAACTTCACATAGTATTCAATGCACTTTATATGAAAGTTTTTATTATATCCCTCTTGGATGCCTATCATATTAGGACTAAATTTATAACCAAAGCAAATTACCATGCTGTTTAAAGACCCTCAAAATAATATAAGTGAAGTGTGAGAGTTCGTCAATTTCTATAAAATAAAACCACTGTCGTGCTCTAAAAAGATATAAGTGAAGCACTAGAGCAAAATTGTCTAGCTCAAAAGATATAAGTGAAGCACATAGAGTATTCTAATAAACCACGATTCATATGTGCCTCTCTCAAAAGGTGTGTACATCAAGGATGATTGTGGCAAACTAAAAATCAAAGACTCAAATCATACAAGATGCTACAAGCAAAACACATATCATGTGGCGAATAAAAATATAGCCTCGAGTAAAGTTACCGATAGACGAAGACGAAAGAGGGGATGCCTTCCAGGGCATCCCCAAGCTTAGGCTCTTGGTTGTCCTTGAATATTACCTTGGGGTGCCTTGGGCATCCCCAATCTTAGGCCCTTGCCACTCCTTATTCCATAGTCCATCAAATCCTAACCCAAAACCTGAAAACTTCACAACACAAAACTCAACAGAAAATGTCATAAGCTCCGTTAGTATAAGAAAATAAATCACCACTTTTGGTACTGTTGTGAACT
>NC_057804.1:578165864-578178601 GCF_018294505.1 Triticum aestivum
AAATAAGCAAACAACACATAGAAAACATAATCTGTCAAAAACAGAACAGTCTGTAGTAATCTGTAGCTCTCAAATACTTCTGTAACTCCAAATATTCTGAAAAATTAGGACAGCCTAATCAATATGCTTATTGATCTTCTGCAAAAAGAATCAAATCAAAAGCACGCTTCTGTAAAAAAATGAGAATTGTTTTCCTGAGCACAAAACTTTCTGCTTTTCAGCAAGATCAAATCAACTATCATCGTAAGCCATCCCAAAGGTCTTACTTGGCACAAACACTAATTAAAACACAAAACCACATCTAACCAGAGGCTAGATGAATTATTTATTGCAAAACAGAATCAAAAGGGAAAAAAACTAAAATAAAATTGGGTTGCCTCCCAACAAGCGCTATTGTTTAACGCCCTTAGCTAGGCAAAAAAACACGAATAGATCTAGGTATTGTTATCTTTGGTATGCAATCCATAAGTAGCTCTCATAATAGATTTATATGGAAATTTAATTTTATTTCTTGGATAGGGTTCCATGCCCTTCCTTAACGGAAATGGAAATCTAATGTTTCCTTCTTTCATATAAATAATTGCACCAGTCATTCTAAGGAAAGGTCTACCAAGAATAATAGGACATGTAGATTACAATCTATATCAAGAACAATGAAATCTATGAGCACATAATTCCTATTTGCAACAATAAGAACATCATTAATCCTTCCCATAGGTTTCTTAATAGTGGAATCCACGAGATGCAAATTTAAAGAGCAACCATCAAATTCACGGAAACCTAACACATCACATAAAGTTTTTGGAATCGTGGAAATGCTAGTACCCAAATCACACAAAGCATGGCACTCATAATCTTTAATCTTAATCTTAATAGTAGGTTCCCACTCATTATAAAGTTTTCTAGGGATAAAAACTTCCAATTCAAGCTTTTCTTCAAAAGATTGCATCATAGCATCAACGTATGTTTAGTAAAAGCTTTGTTTTGATTATAACCATGAGGAGAATTCAACATGGATTGCAACAAGGACATAAAATCTATTAAAGAACAACTATCATAATTAAATTCCTTGAAATCCAAAAGAGGGGTTCATTGCTACTTAAAGTTTTGACCTCTCCAATCCCACCTTTATCAATTTTTGCATCAAGATCTAAAAACTCTGAATCATTGGGACGCATTTAACTAAAGTTGACTCATCTCCAGTCCAATATTTATAAGGATTTATATTAGAAAACAAAGATTCAATAGGAGTCACATCAATCACTTTAAGATCTTCATCATTATTTTCACGGAAACTAGAAGAACACGATTTTACAAAACCAATCTTGTTTAGCACACATCTTAGCGGTTCTTTCTTTGCACTCATCAATGGAAATTCTCATAGCTTTGAGAGACTCATTAATATCATGCTTGGGTGGAATAGATCTAAGTTTCAAAGAATCAACATCAAGAGAAATTATATCCACGTTCCTAGCCAAATCATCAATCTTGAGGAATTTTTCTTCAATCAAAGCATTAAAATTCTTTTGCAAACTCATAAATTCTTTAACACTATTCTCAAAATCAGAGGGCATCTTATTATAATTTCCATAAGAATTGTTGTAGGAATTACCATAATTATTAGAGGAATTACTAGGAAACGGCCTAGGGTTAAAATTACCTCTATATGTGTTATTACCAAAATTGTTCCTACCAAAAAAATCACATCCATAGATTCATTATTATCTTCAATCAAAGTAGACAAAGGCATATAATTAGGATCAATATAAACACTCTTGCTAGCAAATAATTTCATAAGTTCATCCATCTTTCCACTCAAAACATTAATCTCTTCAATCGCATGCACTTTTTTTACTAGTGGAAGATCTTTCGGTATGCCATTGAGAATAATTACCCATAATATTATCTAGGAGTTTAGTAGCTTCTTCTAAAGCAATTTCCATAAAAGTACCTCCTGCGGCCGAATCTAAAAGATTTCTAGAAACAAAATTCAATCCGTGCATAATTTTTTTGTATAATCATCCATAAATTCAAACCATGGGTAGGGCAATTTCGTATCATAAATTTCATTCTCTCCCAAGATTGTGCAACATGTTCGTGATCAAGTTGCTTAAAATTCATAACATCGTTCCTAAGGGAGATGATCTTAGTGGGAGGAAAATACTTGGAAATAAAAGCATCTTTACACTTATTCCATGAATCAATACTATTTCTAGGCAAAGATGAAAACCAAGTTTTAGCACGATCTCGAAGTGAGAATGGAAATAGCTTCAATTTAACAATATCATTATCCACATCTTTTTTATTTTGCATATCACACAACTCAACCAAACTATTAAGATGGGATGCGACACCTTCACTAGGAAGGCCGGAAAATTGATCTTTCATAACAAGATTCAGCAAAGCGATATTAATTTCATAAGATTCCGAACTAGTGGCGGGAGCAATTGGAGTACTAATAAAATCATTGTTATTAGTGTTGGCAAAGTCACATAATTTGGTATTCTCTTGAGCCATCGTGATAAAGCAAGCAATCCAACACACGAGCACACAAAGGGCAAACGAAGAAGACGAATGGGAGAGGGGCGAAGAAAAGGCAAATCTTTTCGAAAATCGTTTTAGAAGTGGAGGATAGGAAAACGAGAGGCGAATGGTGAATAATGTTATGCAAGAGATGAGAGTTTATGATGGGTACTTGGTATGTCTTGACTTGGCGTAGATCTCCCCGGTAACGGCGCCAGAAATTCTTCCTGCTACTTCTTGAGCTTGCGTTGATTTTTCCCTTGAAGAGGAAAGGGTGATGCAGGAAAGTAGAGATAAGTATTTCCCTTAGTTTGAGAACCAAGGTATCAATCCAGTAGGAGACAACGCACAAATCACCGAATACCTGCACAAACAATCAAACAACTTGCACCCAACGCGATAAAGGGGTTATCAATCGCTTCATGGTTACTTTCAAAAGTGAGATATGATAGAGATAGATAAACGATAAAGTAAATATTTTTGGTATTTTTGGTTTATAGATCAGAAAGTAAAATATTGTAAAATAGTAGATCAGAAACTAATATGATGGAAAATAGCAGATCGGAAACTTATATGATTGAAAATACACCCGGGGGCCATAGGTTTCACTAGAGACTTCTCTCATGATAGCAAATAATACGGTGGGTGAACAAATTACTGCCGAGCAATTTATAGAAAAGCGCAAAGTTATGACAATATCAAAGGCAATAATCACGAATATAGGCATCACGTCCGTGTCAAGTAGACCGAAACGATTATGCATCTACTACTATTACTCCACACATCGACCGACTCCTGCCTGCATCTAGAGTACTAAGTTCATGAAGAACAGAGTAACACATTAAGTAAGATGACGTGATGTAGAGGAATTAACTCAAGCAATATGACGAAAACCCCATCTTTTTATCCCCGATGGCAACAATACAATACGTGCCTTACTACCCCTACAGTCACTGGGAAAGGACACCGCAAGATTGAAACCAAAGCTAAGCACTTCTCAAATTGCAAGAAAAACCAATCTAATTGGCCAAACCAAACGATAGTTCGAAGAGAATTACAAAGATATCAAATCATGCATAAAAGAATTCAGAGAAGATTCAAATAATATTCATAGGTAAGCTGATCATAAATCCATAATTCATCGGATCTCGGCAAACACACCGCAAAAGAGTATTACATCGGATAGATCTCCAAGAACATCAAGGAGAACATGGTATTGGGAATCAAAGAGAGAGAAGAAGTCGTCTAGCTACTAGCTATGTACTCATAGGTCTGTGGTAAACTACTCATGCTTCATCAGAAGGGCAATAGTGTTGATGTAGAAGCTCTCCATGATCGAATCCCCCTCCGGTAGGGTGCCGGAAAAGGTCCCTAGATGGGATCTCACGGGTACAGAAGGTCGCGGCGGTGGAAAAGTGTTTTCGTGGATCCCTCTGGTGGTTTGGGGATATTTGAGAATATATAGGTGAAAGAATTAGGTCAATAGGGTCACGGGCGACCCACAAGGGTGGGGGCGCGCCCTCCGTCCTTGTTGCCGCCTCGTGGCTCCTCCAAGTTCATCTCCAAGTCTCCTGGTTGTCTTCTGGTCCAAGAAAAATCATCATGAAGGTTTCAGTCCGTTTGGACTCCGTTTGGTATTCCTTTTCTACGAAACTCAAAAACAAGGAAAAAAATAGGAATTGGCACTGGGCCCTAGATTAATAGGTTAGTCCCAAAAGTAATATAAAATAGCATATCATGCATATAAAACATCCAAAACCGATAATATAATAGCATGGAACAATAAAAAATTATAGATACGTTAGAGATGTATCATCATGCTATTAGAGTAGTGACTAGAGGAGGTAGAATGACTTAGGAACCACTTTATCCTGAGCCCCCCCCCCTCCAGGCGTGCCCTGGTGGGTTGTGCCCACCTCGTGGCCTTGCAGACCCTAATTCCAACTCCATAAATACCTATTTTTGGAGAGAAAAATAGAGGAGGAAGTTTCATCATGTTTTATGATACGGAGTCGCCGCCACCTCCTGTTCTTTATCGGGAGGCCAGATCCGGAGCCCGTTCGGGGCTCCGGAGAGGGGAATCTTCGGTCTTCGTCATCACCAACCCTCCTTCATCGCCAATTCCATGATGCTCCCCACCGGGAGTGAGCAATTCCTTCGTACGCTCGCCGGTCGGTGAGGAGTTGGATGAGATTCATCATGTAATTGAGTTAGTTTTGTTAGGGCTTGATCCCCAATATTCACTATGTTCTGAGATTGATGTTGCTATGACTTTGCCATGCTTAATTCTTGTCACTAGGGCCCGAGTGTCATGATTTCAGATCTGAACCGTTTATGTTTTCACCATTATATCTAAGTTCTAGATCCAATCTTGCAAGTTATAAGCACCTACTACATGTTATGATCCGTAAACCCCGTGGTGACAGTAATTGGGATACTTTCTAGTGATGACCGTAGTTTGAGGAGTTCATGTATTCACTATCTATTAATGCTTTGTTCTGGTTCTCTATTAAAAGGAGGCTTTAATATCTCTTAGTTTCCTTATGAACCTCACTGCCACAGGAGGGTAGGACAAAAGATGTCATACAAGTTCTTTTCCATAAGCACATATGACTATTTATGGAATACATGCCTACATTATATTTATGAACAGGAGCTAGTTCTGTATCGCCCTAAGTTAGGACTGTTATATGATGAATATCATCCAATGAATTCACCGATCCAATGCCTATGAGTTTTCCACATATTGTTCTTGCTAAGTTACTACTGCTCTGTTACTATTACACTTGCTACAAAACATCAGTGTGTTGCAGATATTTAATCTCCAGGTGCGGTTGAATTGATAACTCAACTGCTAATACTTGCAAATACTCTTTGGCTCCCCTTGTGTTGAATCTATAAATTTGGGTTGAATACTCTACCCTCTAAAACTATTGTGATCCCCTATACTTGTGGGTTATCAAACTCTCTTACCACAAAGATGAGATCAGCCTTCTGCAGCCATGTCAAGTTGTGTGGCTTCAGGTTGACATCCAGCGGCATGATCCCCTGGAAGTTGCCACCCCCAACGCCCGGCCCTCCCTAGAAGAACAGGACGATGCTCAACTAATGTTGTGTACTACTCAACCAAAGTAAAAAAATGGCAGTGAGAGGAGACCAATTTACATATCGGACCGCCCTCCAACCAGAGGATGGTTGGCCATGGCTTTATTGGCGAAGACACTCGATGTGATCTCTTGTAATACCACCAAAATGCGTGAACCTCTACAACAAAAACATACGGTTGAACTCATCACAAAAATAGATAAATGAAATAAAATTTAGTCGTAGTAGTAAATGGAAAACGAAAGGATGAGAGGACCCAACCCGATACAGTGGATACTTAATTACTGTGATGAATTTGAACATAGCCCCATATCTCGCTTTTATCAGTAGCAACGACATAGGCGAGAGCAGAGGCTAGCCACATTTGAACCAATGTCGGGGTGGGTGCACGAGGAAGCCAGACCTGGCAGCATGGCACGAGGAGAGAGGCGACGATAGGAGTGTGGGTTATGAGTAGTGGAAAGCTTCATGGGGGGCAAAGGTGGCCAATGCCCCCCTACTCTAGGAAAACTCTTAAGTGTATCCCTAATTTTATTAGGCTTGAGTATCAAAGATTTCTCAAAGCTCGTCAGCCATTAGTTTAAAAAAGTTCTTTGAGATGATGTTATGACTCTGCAACAATAGGTTTTGCTTTTTACTGTATACTACTCTCTTTTTGTATATTATTTGAGATCAAGCCTATGTCTCAACATGGAGTTGTGCATACCTAAGTTCTCTATGAGTGTTCAGGCATCTTGTAGTCTTATGATGTACCCGGGGGCGGATCCAGCTATATGGCAAGGTTTGGTAGCTGCCATACCTAAAATTTGGCAAATCCATGGATGGCCTCTACCACCGAGACGCCGATGTTGTTGCAAGCTTGCCACCATAAGATTCGCCGACAAGGAATAATTGGCTTTTGTGCAAGGTAGGCATCTCCTTGTGAGTGCCTTGAGGAGCTTGGTGGCGTCAGCAACCACTTGCACGACCGTCGTAGTTAGCACGCTTGGGTCCTCCGCGTAGCTATACCTGACACCCACCGGTAAGTACTGCATTTCGACATACTTATTACTTACAACACAAATGTCCTTAAATGGTGCTCCCTTCATGGAGAAGTATCAGAGCATTTAGTTTACTACTTTTGTGATCTAAATGCTCTTATATTTCTTTACAGAGGGAGCACGCGCATGAATATACAACTCTCTTACCACAAATATGAGATCAGCCTTCTGCAGCCATGTTGATTTGCATGGCTTCAGGTTGACATCCAGCGGCCTGATCCCCTAGAAGTTGCCACCCCCGACACCCGACCCTCCCTGGAAGAACAGGACGATGCTCAACTAATGCTTTGTACTCAACCAAAGTAAAAAATGGCAGTGAGAGGATACCAATTTACATACCGGACCGCCCTCCAACCAGAGGATGGTTGGCCATGGCTTTATTGGCGAAGACTCCCGATGTGAGCTCTTGTAATACCACCAAAATACGTGAGCCTCTGCAACAAAAACATATGGTTAAACTCATCACAAAAACAGATAAATGAAATAAAATTTAGTCATACTAGTAAATGAAAAAACAAAAGGATGAGAGGACCCAACCCGATATAAAGATTACCATTATAGTGGATACTTAATTACTGCGAAGAATTTGAACATAGCCCCATATCTCGCTTTTATCAGCAGCAATGGCATAGGAGAGAACATAGGCTCGCCACATTTGAACCAATGTCGGGGTGGGTGCACGAGGAGGCCAGACCTGGCAGCGCGGCACGAGGAGAGAGGCGACGACAGGAGTGTGGGTTATGAGTAGTGGAAAGCTTCATGGGGGGCAAAGGGGGCCAATGCCCCCTACTCTAGGAAAACTCTTGAGTGTATCCCTAATTTTATTAGGCTTGAGTATCAAAGATTTCTCAAAGCTCATCAGCCATTAGTTTAAAAAAGTTCTTTGAGATGATGTTATGACTCTGCAACAATAGGTTTTGCTTTTTACTGTATACTACTCTCTCTGTGTATATTATTTGAGATCAAGCCTATGTCTCAACATGGAGTTGTGCATACCTAAGTTCTCTATAAGTGTTCAGGCATCTTGTAGTCTTATGATGTACTCGGGGGCGGATCCAGCTATATGGCAAGGTTTGGTAGCTGCCATACCTAAAATTTGGCAAATCCATGGATGGCCTCTACCATCGAGACGCCGATGTTGGTTGCAAGCTTGCCACCATAAGATTCGCCGACAAGGAACAATTGGCTTTTGTGCAAGGTAGGCATCTTCTTGTGAGTGCCTTGAGGAGCTCGGTGGTGTTAGCAACCACTTGCACGACCGTCGTAGTTAGCACGCTTGGGTCCTCCGCATAGCTATACCTAACACCCACCAGTAAGTACTGCATTTCGACATACTTATTACTTACAACACAAATGTCCTTAAATGGTGCTCCCTTCATGGAGAAGTATCAGAGCGTTTTGTTTACTACTTTTGTGATCTAAATGCTCTTATATTTCTTTACAGAGGGAGCACGCGCATGAAGATACAACTCTCTTACCACAAAGATGAGATCAGCCTTCTGCAGCCATGTTGAGTTGCGTGGCTTCAGGTTGACATCCAGCGGCCTGATCCCCTAGAAGTTGTCACCCCCGACACCCGACCCTCCCTGGAAGAACATGACGATGCTCAACTAATGCTTTGTACTCAACCAAAGTAAAAAATGGCAGTGAGAGGATACCAGTTTGCATACTGGACCGCCCTCCAACCAGAGGATGGTTGGCCATGGCTTTATTGGCGAAGACACCTGATGTGAGCTCTTGTAATACCACCAAAATACGTGAGCCTCTGCAACAAAAACATATGGTTAAACTCATCACAAAAACAGATAAATGAAATAAAATGTAGTCGTAGTAGTAAATGAAAAAATGAAAGGATGAGAGGACCCGACCCGATATAAAGATTACCATTATAGTGGATACTTAATTACTGTGAAGAATTTGAACATAGCCCCATATCTCGCTTTTATCAGCAGCAACGGCATAGGAGAGAACATAGGCTCGCCACATTTGAACCAATGTTGGGGTGGGTGCACGAGGAGGCCAGGCCTGGCAGCGCGGCACGACGAGAGAGGCGACGGCGGGAGTGTTGGTTATGAGCAGTGGCAAAGCTTCATGGGGGGCAAAGGTGGCCAATACCACCCCCCCCCCTACTCTAGGAAAACTCTTGAGTGTATCCCTAATATTGTTAGGCTTGAATATCAAAGATTTCGCAAAGCTCATCAGCCATTAGTTTAAAATAGTTCTTTGAGACTGCAAGAATAGGTTTTGCCTTTTACTGTACACTACTCCCTCTATGTATATTATTCGAGATCAAGCATATGTCTCAACATGGAGTTGTGCATACCTAAGTTCTCTATGAGTGTTCAGGCATCTTGTAGTCTTATGATGTACCCGGGGGCAGCTCCAGCTATATGGCAAGGTTTGGCAGCTACCATACCTAAAATTTGGCAAAAATATTGCATATACTATATATGTAGATATGAGTTGGGTCAATGGATTTCTCGTCAGTTTCATCAATTGGGAGGAGGAGGTGACTCAGGGCCTGCAATGTATTTCGCCTGGTAGTTGTGGCGTTACGTATGTATTTCTGGCTCATTAGAGGCCTAACTACAGCTAAGGAGAGAGTTAAGCAATAAATGACTTGCATCACATAAGCCCATGACCCACAAGCCCATGTTCTAAGGGAGCGCACCATCGACAGTCAATTGTGAGTCTATTCACACGTAGTTGATTGGAGACATTTTGCTAAAAAAGTTGATTCGAGACACACGATCAATCTGTTTCCTTCAAGGGCAGCTAGAGACCAGCCAGCGAGGCAACGAGATTTTCTTTTGTGAACTACGCCACACCTAGAAAATATTCCTGGCCCCGCCACTGGATCTACCATCTTTCTTAATATCTATATTCAAGAAAGCCGCCACCTTTGTGTAATCTTCACTTCTCCTGTATAAATGGTAATTTATGCCACATTGATATGTTTTTTTAGCAGAAACACATTGTGTATGTTGCCATTTGTAGTCATGCAAAATAAACAACGTCACTATAACAAAGATAAACTCGGTTTGGATCTACAACAAATAGCAATAGCTATATGTCGGACTGCTAGCTTCTTAGCTCTACGATTTTGCAACCTACTAGCATTTTACTTGGGAAAGTATCAGGTGCTCCAAGGCTTGGGGTACTCTCGGTGCTCCAATGTAAAACTATATTTTTAAATGTTTCAAAAAAATTCAAATAAAAATATGAATGTTCAGAAGGAATGTGACTACAACCCCTAAAAATTTCAGACCCAAACTCAAAACGAACATTGAGATACAAAAATGTGAAATCTAGCATGAATACTGTAAAAAAAAAGACAAAGGCAAGATTGACACTATTCACATCTGAATTTATCTTTTTTGTATCTCAATGTGCATTTCGAGTTTGAACCTGAAATTTTTAGGAGTTGTCGTGACATTCCTTGTGAACACTCACATTTTTTTCCAGAATTTTTTGAAACATACAAAAATTATTTTTTGACATTGGAGCACCGGGAGTACCCTAAGGTTCGGAGCACCCGATACTTTCCCCATTTTACTTAATTTCAATAATTTGTGTTTCTTCATGCACTCGGATTGCAGGTAACACTATACTTGAGTAGGTTTTACCTGCACCGGCACTCAAAGCTCCTGAAGATAAGATGATGACCAAGAATGTGGTATGCACTTCTTCAAATCATCTGCTTCATATTTAATTGAGATCGATGCTATGTGTCAACATGGTATTGTGCTGACCTGAGTTTTCTATGGATGTTGAGGCTTCATAGTCTTCTGATAGCTCTTTGTATTTTGTTATCCATCTGGCTAGGTAAGTAATATTGTCCATGCATACACAGACTATGGATCAATAGAAGCTAGCCTTGGGAGTGAACATGGACAATAAGCAAAGTGAGCATGTTTACGCAGACTCTGGTGTATCATGTCTCTATGACTTACATGTTCCCAGTTTATCATGGAGCATGCTATTAACATAACTGAATTTTCCATTGCATATATGCTTATATCTGGTTTACAGTTTATTGCTTTCAATTGTTTATCAAATGTTTGTGCCTTCTATGTTTTCTCTAATCCTTCTATCATTCTTTTGCCAGAATAGACTAGCTCGGCAATGTGTGAGTTCCTTCCAAAAAAAAAAATCAGAGTTGTCAGATCTCCCATTAGTTTTTATGTTCTTAATTTTTGCTAATAATTCAATTTGAAGAGCATGACGATTTGCATGCATTTTTCTCTTTAGTTGTTGCAAGGTATCAGTGAGGTTCCACATCAAATGCATTTCCCCTTGAGTTGTTGCAAGAGAATGACTATTTTACTAATATTTCAATTTGAAGAGCATGGCTATACATCCGTTTGAGCATCAACTAATATGGGACAGAGGGAGTATTAGTGAGTTTTCACATCAAAGCTGTAGACGCGTCACATAATGTGCTATTGTTGTTTCCCATCTGTATTTCATAACATGGTCTCTTTATTTATTTATTATATATTTGCGTTGCAATTCTGTAAATATACTAAACTGATATGATGTCTATATTGGAACCTTGCAAGTCAAAAGAAAGATCCAGTTATGGTGGTATAATTTTCACATTTGTTTGTCAGCTTTTTATTTCCTTATTTTGCTCGTACTTTGCTACTCAAAGGTTTGGTGAGCATGCCGACTGCAAGGATTTTTCTTTTAGGTGTCGCAAGGTATTAGTGATGCCCCACTTCCATGGTTGTTCTCCAAAAGGTAGAAAGAGCCCTTAGTGAAAAGCCTTGTGAAGATTTCATTAATGCGCCCTGTATATAATAATCGACCATAATAACTTATGTCTCATTTTTTTGCGGGAATTTATATCTCATATTACATGTTTGTTTCTTCTGCTACTTGTTTTTTTGGGGGTCTTCTGCTACTTGTTATCTGTCCTGGTAATATCGGTTAGTTGTATTAGCCTTGTTTTCATCAAGTATTGTATGAGATTCCCTTGTATTACTAACTGATATATGGTTTTGTTCGTGTAAATTTTAATATGTTCTGTGAGGCTATATATTTATGAAAAATCATATATCATTTATATTGTATAAAATGGACGGACGCAACATCGCGCGCCATCAATGATCTATTGCCTTGTGGACACACCATCGCGCGCCATCGCACCTGGTCCACGCTGTTTACACACAAAAAAAAATCCGAACGGGGCGATGCGATGAAAATTCGTACTTTTATCTCCTACCCCACAACTTTTTGATTTGGGAGGAGGCAAATCCACCCGTGTCGTCTCGAAGAGTTTAGCCTCCATATACCAGGCTTTGTGTTAAAAAAAAAGTACCGGAAAGAAAGAAAAAAAAACGTACTGTGGCTATCTCCGGCTCGGACCGTACCCAACCCCGACTCGCCCCCCTCGCCGCACGCACAAGCCAGCAAGGTCGTCTCGCGCACCGCCGGCGGCCGCCATGTCAGCGCGGGACCGGGAGACGATCGAGGCGCTCGCGCGCGTCGCGGCCGCGCTGGACGGGGCGGTGCTCGGCCTCGGCACGGCGGCGCTCGCGGCCGCGTCCCTGGCCAAGTACCTCGCCGCATCCGGGGCGCTCCGCCTCATCGCCGAGGCGCCGGCCCTGGCGATCCCCGACCTCCGCTACTCCCTCCTCGCGGGGCTCGGCGACGGCGAGTCGCGCCTCGCCGTCGTGCGGGGCCTCGTCCGCTCCCCGCCCGGGGGCACGTTCCTCATCCCCCCTGGCTCCCGCGAGCACTGCGTCGTCACCAGGCACACCCAGACGGTGAATTCCCGGATTCCTCTCTCGTGTCGACTCCCTAAGAGCAAGGTTACGCGCTAGGGCTTTTTATGCGGCTGCTTGGGCAAGGATGTCGATTTTAATCTTATGTAAACCCTCGAGACGATGTTTTGAGGCGCCGAATGAACAGAAGATATAGGCAGCTTAGGTTTATGTGGTACTTAAATTCTCATCGGTGACGGAAGATATATGTTGAATGTTTTAAGGTTTCGATTAAGCACAAGATATAGGCAGGTTTGGACATTGGGATGCCTGTGAATTTTTTGTTTCGTTTTAACCCTAG